>NW_024870451.1:267089-322238 GCF_013358625.1 Macadamia integrifolia
AAAAAAAAAAAAAAAAACAAAACAAAACAAAAAAACAAAAACAAAAACAGGTGGATAAGTTGTTCTCAGTTCTCACAGCATCTTCCAGTCAGTCCCAGGTGGTTAATTGTTTATTTGCAATTAATTATTGTAGTTGGTTGTTTTCTGGGTGCAGTTTCTTAGGAAGATGGCTCAACCGTATGATAAGACCAAAATTGGTGGCAAGAGAACTTTGTTGTCCCAAGAAGACATCGAGAAGATGAGTAATGATGGTGCCACTGAAATGTCATTTTGATGAGTGGTAATTGGAGACCCATTTGGCCAGCTAAACTATATTTTGAATCCAATCTAGGGTGTGTTTGATGTACCTATCTTCCCAACTATTGCTGTTTGTACAGAGTTCGTCTGGTAATTTAGGGAAATTTTGATGGTTTGGAAAGTTGTCTTCTCTGTTTTTTTTTTTTTTTTTTCCTTGGGAGTGGGGGTATTTAGAGGTTGTCTCATCTTGATAGACATACTACAGTGGGAATAAACCTGGAAAGTCAATCCTTTAGGGCATTGAATAATGCAACTGAGCAGGTTATTATTTGTTATAAACGCCGTGTTTTGTCGACATTTATTGTTCTATGGAGCTGGTGGGTTTGTGTTTGATATCAAGGGGAGTGCCACTACTACACCCATTGTATGATAATGGCGGCGATCCTAGCCATGTGTGTGGTATGCCGTGTTGTGTTGTGTTGTTTGGAGGTTCCACTGCATGGGCAGAGATTGCAGTCATGATTGTTCTATTTGCATTTTCTACCATGAGACGAGTGCTGCGTTTGGTTCTTGGAATAGATTTTGAGTCTTAGAACGCATTTTGAAAGTGGATTTTTTTTTTTTTTGAACTTTAGAATGTGTTCTAGGCCCATGATCTATTCTAAGCATCCATCACAAATACAGAATGGGAGGGATTTTTTTATTGGGCTATTTCAAAGAAAATCACTTTTTAATGTATGGGAAAAAGAAGTGAAAATGGCAACGTGACCCTTACACTTAGACACAGTGGGGGCGAAATAAAAACCCCACACTTAAATGAAAAATGGAAGTTTCAACCCCTTGTTGATGTTTATACTAGTGTTCTAATTGGCTAACGTGTTGGTGTAGGGATTATGTTTTCTTTTATGAAATCCTCTTCCTCATATTTGTAATTTTATTTTCCTCTTATATCATTCTCAAAAGCAGTTATTCCCACGAGATGCCTGCTATATTTAGGCCGCATTCTGGGAATAGATTATAGGGAGGGAGGGAGGGAGGGAGGGAGTGGAGGCAAGCATTTGGAATGAAAAATAATATCTGCTTCCTGGCCTTAACCATAAATTCGAAATCTTTGTGAAGATTCAGAATGGATATTCATGTTGTAGCGAGATGCAGTTGCAATAATTGAAGTGAATTTTAAGATCCCTCAAACTTTTGGGGCTACGAGGTCCACATAAGATTCCATCGTCTATTTATCATATTGTTCTACATTGGTGCTTCATCTGAAGTTATAAAAAGGACTTACAAGAAGCTCCTACCACTACAGAGTCGGGGGAGTATCATAATGCAAGCAACTTCACCTCCGATTCATGGAGCCCGTGACCACTAGATTACAATGGAACAATCTTACTGTCGCGCCAAGGTCTGCCCTCTGCCTCATCTTGAAGATGACAATTAATCTTTTTGTCATATAATGTTCATTAGCTCCAATTTTACCTGATCCAATCTCTCTACTTGCTATGCAATTAGGGTGTTCAACCCCCATAGTTTCTGTCTACCTTCCTTTTTTAAATGACAAAAATTGTCTATAGACCCAATTTGATGTCATATAGTAACATCTGTAATGGAATCAGAGAACCCTAAGAATTCCTCCTTGGTATCGCAGAGGGACAAAATTGAAAATATCAAAACTTTCAAACAGACGGATAAAATAACCAATGACTTAAAAGTGTGTCAACTGTCAACTATGAACCCGAACCAATTACTAATTGACTTTGGTTTGGGAAATTAGAACAGATGGATAATTATTCTGTTTCAATTTCTATTCATTACTCGAACCAAACCGATCCGATAAACGGATTCACACCTTATAATGACTTTGACTTGGAAATAGAGAGGGAGGGAGGACTAGAAGTTGATTTCAAAGAACATGGTCTTAATCACTGCCCTTAAGGCAAAATATTCCACAACAATATGAATGGCAGGGCACTGCCGTGAGAAGGATCGACTGTGATCATCACACAAAATACACAGACATTGTGCTAGCAATTTTCAGAAGGTGTGGTAGTTCACAAAGATGTTCTTCCAATCTGACCTCCTGGTACATCATCTCTGTAGTTCTCTAACAATCTCCTATATCCTGTTTGACAGTTTCTCATCCTACATTTTCCTAAGGACTCATGAAGCACACTGAAACTCGCAAAGGACATCAGCCCAACAAAAGGAAAAAATAGGATATATATCCAAGGATTCATCATATAGGCTTCCAACTCACCAAAACAAGAAAGAAGCCCAAGAGCAAAGTCAGTGAAGTGCAGGTTACACCAATTTTTGGAGCCAAGCTGGTTTCAGGGGCAAAACTCCCTCCGGCTGTGTCTGTGGTCAGAACGACGACCATCCAGTTACCTTCAGAATTAATGCCAGCTCCAGTATATTTGCTGTCATTGAGATAACCATTGTACTGTGTCTCTGTGTAGTTGGTGAGTACAAGACTTGGGTCCAAGTTAGGAACGCAAGCAGGCATTACCGTTCCATCTCTTGTGTTGGTTGTGTTAAGATTGCAGTTAGCCAGAAGGTCTGGATAGTTGGAAAACTGGGTCTCGGTGCCTGGAACAGTGTCAGCACCCGTCGTGTTGCTACAAGGTTGTGACTTATATTGCTTAGCAATTTGATCTGCAAAGCAGTCTGCATTGCTGTTCTCCTTCAATGCTGATAGGCTTAAGGATGACCGGTATTTGTTGAGATCTTGAAGAAGTTGCGCTTTCTCATCTGCAGAGGATTGTATAGAAAGTTTGTTAAAATATCAACCCATAAAAGAAAATAGAGGGGAGAAAAAATAGAACAGTTCTCTGTAAAGCACAACAATTTCATGTTCACAAGAAAGGCAAAAAAATTCTACTCTGGGTATAATTCTGAACCTCTGCACCCAGCAAGTGAATAGGATCAGATTGAGCCTCATTATATCAGTATTGATTTATGTTGGGAATAATCCCACATCAGTAAGTCTGGAACCTTGGGTGCCTTCATATACAAGTGTGCCCCACCACCTAATAGCTTAAGCTTTTAGGTTGGGCACTTCAACATGAGACCATGTTTGATTCCAACCTAAAAGCTCAAACTATAAAGTGGAGAGGCAAAAACTGGTAAATTAAGACAATGGTCCCAGATTTAACCGATGGGTGATTATTCCCAACAATAAATGGGGCCAGAAGTATGGTGCTTTCCCACTCTGACAAGTTCAGTCAGTCAGTAAGCAATAATCAAGTGTCAATGCCAATATATTAACCTTCAGTCCTTTGCTTATTTGTGATTCTACAGTAGTACTTGCAAAATAAACATTTGAGTCTAATTATTTAAATCATGTATATTTACTGGCAATGCAGAACTATATCAGAGATAAAATCATGAAAAATCCAGTGATATAAGAGCTTGGAAAGACATATGTAACACAGCTACTTGAGCTTAACTGAACAGAAATGTCATGGAGTTCATGATTGGAGAATAATTGTAGAATCCTAGCCATTGATCAGCCCATGGTGGGAGTTCGGTTGTTGGAAGAATAATGTTTGCTTGATTTCGAGTTGAGTCATCCTCTTTCTCGTCATGCCCTTCCATCTTTTACTTTGAATTTTAGTAAATCTATTCAAGACTTTTTCACCACCATTCAATCCTGTCTCTTTCATTCCTCATCTTTTGATGATGCTTATATATTGTTTCATTTCAGTTCTCAAGCCCTTTTTTATCTTCCTATGTAAACAAAAGTCCTTTTGGCTTTGGCACCATTAGGATCCTTCAAGGTTTCTAGTGCTTCAGACTTGGTCAGCCATCCCATCCAAAACCCTCACACAACAGCCACCCTCTCTCCATGGGTTTTATCAATATGACCCTCTGTCTTTACATGGCCGTTTTCCATATGTCTAGGCAAAAATGCCAATTTCAGCCCAAACGCTACACAATTTGGTGATCTCATTCTGTTTAAAAACAGTAGCTCAAAAATCTTTCATGCATATCAATGTGCAGAGACAGCAACAAAAGCACACAACATGAAGCTGCATGGCTTCACTTATGAGAACAAATTAGACTAGAATTCAAATATTTTCACTACTTCACTGTCATAGGAGTCAGTTTAGCAGAAAAGACAAACTGGTGAGCACAAATCCTGATGCAGATGTTTGGACAACTACAGACAAGTACACATCAAATGGATAAAAAACACTAGTGGATGATGTGGTTATTTTAATTTTATTAAAGGAAACTATCAGCAGCTGTTGTTGCTATGTCACATCAGGGAGAGAGAGAGAGAGCACTTCAGGTCATAAAAATAGGAAAGAGTTGAATACAAATGGAGATACTCCATAAACGTTCATTTCATTTCTGACACGAGAGGTGACAGCCACAAAACTCCATAGTCCTAGAATCTCTAATCCCAGTTTTCAGCTACTGAGAATTGATTGTATCTTGAGCAACCAAATTTCCAAGCCAGATCAAGCGTGAATCTTTTGCAAGCATTACATTCACCAAGATGTAATTTCAGTGGCTCACTTACTCTCTCATTAACATGGTGGCAAAGACAGGCTATACAGCATCTTTACCAGACTCAAATACATACTACAGCTCCTTCAAGAATATGATTGTTACAAAATTCCTGGCACAAACTTTGACAATGACCCACAAATGGTTGTCAATTTCTTATGCCTCTTTAGCCAAATATAGAACGTTTTTCAACGAAATTACTAAATGTATTTTTTTATTATTTTCTTGGATGCTACATATTTTACTGATTTATGAGTTTAAATTTGAAGGAGGAACATATAGGCAACAGAAAAATACCTCAGAGGGCTACAGAATGTGCCCAGATAAATTCCAAATACTCATCCCATTGACACCAAGGGTATCAAATTTTAAACCCACAATAGCTGCAGACACAACAAGTACTCAATAGAGAATGTGCCAGTCTTTTCTCCATGATAACCTCCAACAAGGCCCAAAAGAGAGGTGGACCTTTCTTTTCCATGACTACTTCTAAAGATGCATCTTGTCCCTCAACGATGTGCTTACTCGAAAACACAGATTTGCATTGCCAAAATCCATGAATCAAGGATTCACCATATTACAGGCATAGAGTGGATAGTCTACCATTATAGTTTACCTCTCTCCAATTCTTAATTCTGTAGAAAGGAAAGAAAAAGGGAGAACTGGAGAAGAGATCTCCATGTTCTATCTACATTGTGTCTAGTCCACATGGTCAGTTTCAGCTGGAAAATAGTCCCACAAGGTACTCCGACAACGAATCAATGAGATTCCTCCTAGAAGATTATATGACTATATTCCAAGGGTTCAGACAAGTATTGAATACAATCCATGAATGTTTAGAAGGTGGAGTGCAAGGGATACTAATCTTATCAAATTTCAGTGGAGATCTGCTTACCTTGACCATGAATCAGCCATTTCCCTTTCTTTTCTTATTCTTACCAGGGTCATCTACATCTAAGATTGTAGATCTGGAAATAGGATTCATTTGGGATCTACTTACACAGATACAACTGAACAGAATAAAATAATGAAAACTGGGGTTTCCCCCCGCTACCTCTGTCAGAGAAATTAATTGAGGGGTCTAGGAGGAGCAGAACATACCATTGATTAAGCTCGAACTTATAATAGCAGGGAAACAATGCCCTGGTAGTAACTAAAAGCTCCTCTTGACAAGTTAAAGAGAAGGATCAGTAAAACACATTTGTTTCTCCTCACTCATTAATGACCCATACCCATTTTTCAGATTATTCTTGATACAATGCTCCAACAAACATTCAATAAAAAATACAGGATCAAAACCCATTTGTCTAAATTTCACAGAAAGAAGAATCAAATGAAACAAACAACATAAGAAGAAATCAGATTTTAAAAAGAAAAGGGGACAGGGGGCAGGATCTATAAATCAATGGAGTTACAAAGACGGGAAAGAAAGCAAAGAATGATTACCAGTAGCTCTGACAGGATGAGAGAGCGAGAAAATGGCGAGGATCAGCAGCACAAAGTGTGAGATATGAAACCGAAGTGGAGAAGACATTGTTGTTACTCACTCGCTAGATTCAAGCAAAGAAGCCCACAATCTGAAAACATATATACATATCAAAAACAAGTTCCCATTTCTATTTCTAATATAAAAGAACAATACTTTTATGACGGAGGGATTGACTGAGACTGGCCTGTGAAGTAGTAAACGAGTATTTAATTAACTTTAACAGCTCGAAAACCATTTATTCCTTTTTTCTCTTTTCTCTTTTATTGAGTCCGTTGCCCTGTATCTTTTCTGTTTGGCTGTTGCTTTCAGGTTGTGGGTTTTGATTCTTGAGTGGAAATGAAGCTTCTTCTTCTTCTTCTTCTTCTTCTACCATCTCCTTCGTCTTCTGCATAGTTTATGCGAAAAGAAAAAACGCGTTTGGTGAGTGAGAGTAATGGAAGAAATACGGAGTAGTTCTGGGCCTCTGCTAATTGACAGGATGACAGATAATAGACAACTACTTGCCAACCGTTGACGTGTAGCACATGCTAAGCTTGTGAGTGGAGCCCAGCCTTCACGGGATCTCACCTCCACCCTTGGGAAGGAAGAGTTATGGATCAGACGGTGATGATCATTGTTTCATTAATCGGAGAATCGGATCAGTTGAATCGGTATTGAACAACGATCCGTCCGATCTCTAGTTAAATTCTGATTGATTTCTGCCGATTACCAATTCCGAGTTTTTAAACCCTGACAATGATACTCATGCTCAAGTCTATGTATTTTTTTTTTTTTTTTTGGTAGAAATGCTCAAGTCTATGTAGGTCCAGGGACTTAAAACACAATTAGATCTGGTTCCTCTCAAACCGGTTAAATGCTCAATCAGGCATTTGACACTGGGAGGATCTAGACAAGCACCTCAATAAATTGGCAAGTGTCCCTCAAGTCTTCCCAACCGTCAGATGCTCCAAGAGTTAGAGAGGATCTTTTTCCCAAAGAATTAGGATTAAGATCGAAATCGGTCTAAATAGGTCTAATCACCCTATAATTGGTGTTTTAAAGCTTTAATCCTAGCTTTTGTATAAGGATTGGTGGGCAAGCTGAAACTACCAGAATCGCCTTAACCGATTACACATGCAAAATACGCAGCTAAACCTCTTTTCTTATGTTAATAAGAAATTGAATAATAATAAAAATAAAAAAATTGCAACGTGATGGAATGGGAGGAACCAAACTTTTGTGAAAACTACATCTTAAGGTGTCTTGTTCATATATCAAGTTAGAAAATAAATAAATAAAGATGTTATGAGAAAAATTCCACTTCATGTATTGTCAAAATAAACATGTTTTTGTCATGTGGCTATTTTGACCTTTGGATAAATAGTTGGTCTAGATAAGTCATTTGTCAAATTTATATTTAAATTCACCCATATCTGTGATACTTCAAACATTACTATGCACTCTCCTATAGTCTTGATTTTCGGAAGCTTTATTTGTTACTTAGCAACTTATGTTTATGTCGAACTTGATATATGAATAGAGGACCTAGGGGTCTACATGTCACATGGCAAATCTTTTTATCAACAAATTAATAATTTGTTCAAATAAAAATTCTAAAGAATAACCGAAAGAAAATGGACGATTGGAAACACAAGTAAAAATACAAAAATGGGAGAATACATGCTTGAATTTGAATTTAAAATTTGAGAGACGTATTTAGGTACACCTAGATCCATGTGAGTCATACTGTTTAGTTCCCTAGGGCCTTTTAAATTCTTAATCATACAAAAGACAAGCAATAGGCAAAATATTCTTAAGAAAGAGGAGAACATCTTGATTCCTCGGCATAACTATATGTGATGTTAACTAAATAAACTAACTGTTTAAGTGACACTTTTGTAGGTATATTAGAATATGTAGTATTCTTCTGATTGCCTTCCATTCCTTAAGTCAGGGATAAAATGAGTTTTTAAAATAATTTAAAACCGACTTATCATTATGTAATTTTAAAAAATAGTCATTATCTTGTACATTCTTTTAATATATACAACAAAGATTAAAATATATATATATATATATATATAAAATAAAACTATAAATTAATTTTAATGATCACAATAAAAAAATTCCTAAAATAAATACCCTAAAAATCCCAAGTTCATAATCCAAGAGAAAGAGAGAAATCCTAAAAAGTTGTATCGTATGAAAGAATATTCTAAGGGTATCTACCCATGTCCAAGGACTCATTGAGACTTGACAATTGGTTTTGGAAAGATGCTCTTAACCATTGGGAGCCCACATGAGTTGAAAGTGGGTCACCAAACCCATCAATACCATTGGCTCCATTTGACTCAAAAAAATAAAAAGAAAAAAAGGAAGGATTCAATGCAAGAGGCCTTCGCCTTTGAGTGATCTCAGGAGGATCATAATGTATGTGATCTTACCCCTATTTTATCAAGAAATTATTTTTCACAATAGGGCACCATTGCACCAAAAAAAAAAAAAAACCATTGCACCAAAATGGGTAATATACCTTGCAGGTTTACGATCCCAAGAGATACTCCATTGCATTTTAGGTAAAATTGAACTGGACTTTAGTTGGACCAATATATCTTGCAGGTTTGCCATAGAAGTTCGACCAAACAATTCCTTCCTTGAATGAATATTCCTAGATTAGAAGGCGGCTGCTGTCCTGCTGAGGGGTTTCTCGTAATTATACAATTTTTCATTAACGGTCCAGACAATTACCCAAAACTGATGGACAGAGTTGTGTTTGGATAACGTGACCCAACCTTCCTAAGGGAAAAAAAAAAAAAAAAAAAAACAGAAGAATTCCAAGTAAGCATCTCTCTCCACTCTCCTCCCTTAATAAGCTTTCCCACTGCTTAGTTCCCTCTCTCACACTCTCTATCTCCTTCCATTACCTCTAAAGAAGGGAATTCCTGTGTCTTCATGCTTATTCCAGTTTTCTACTTGAATTGTTAAGCTAAGAAATGGCAGTCTCCTCCGATTGCCGGATCTCATTTCCGGCCACTAGTCACTTACGTAGCGGCGGTGCTGGTGGTGGTGGTGCCAGCTCTGGGGTGGTCGGAAGTAATAGAAAGCTTGTGAAGTTCTGCGATGGAGAGTTGATGGGGAAGAAGCTTAACCTTGGTAAACTCCGTCAGGGGCCTCATAGTAAGTTGCTTAGGCCATTCTTGTCCATGTCTCTCACAGCTGATGTTCCCTCAAAGGCTATGGTGAGCTCCCTCCCTCTCTTTCTCTTTCTCTTTCTCTTTCTCTCTCCTCATCCTCCTCTCTCCCTTTCTCTCTTAACCATCCTGCCAAATGGACGGTCAGGATTGATGAGCATTTTTTTCACAAGCTGGCATGTTAATAGTAATGGTTTAAATGGTTTGGTTGCTTCGATTTGTAATTCATACTTTTACCCATATGGTTAGTGAGGAGAAAGAAAGAATGTCAATGTGAATCCAAGCTTTGATTCGGATCAGAAGGTGATGATCACTTGTGGGTTTGACCTTTTATTGTATTGGATGGTGTTGTGTAGCTGAGGGGCCTGGAGATGGAAAGGCGGGACCCACGGACTGTTTTGGCCGTTATACTAGGTGGAGGAGCTGGGACTCGTCTCTTCCCCCTCACCAAGCAAAGAGCAAAACCTGCTGTAAGTCCTCCCCTTTCTTTCCATTAGTGTAATGTTAATGTTAATCCATGAGATGGGCTAGATTCGGCTTTTCTATTACTTTTTATGCTTGATATTTAAGGTTATGGGTCATCTTATTGAAATCCTTGCTTCCCTTTGGAGGGTCTGGGGATTACATTATTCAAATTAGTACAAAATGTCCAAAGAATTCTGTTCTTTTTTTTAGTTTAAAATTTGAGATAGGAAAGTTCAGTATTCAGTGTAAAGAGAATACTATTTTTCTAAGTCTTGATCATTTGTCTCTGCTACATTCAATCTCAGGTACCCATAGGAGGTGCATATAGGCTTATTGATGTCCCAATGAGTAGCTGCATAAACAGTGGGATAAACAAAGTTTACATTCTAACTCAGTTCAACTCTGCGTCGCTTAACCGACATCTTTCACGTGCTTACAACTTCGGCAATGGAGTCAACTTTGGAGATGGTTTTGTTGAGGTATTACCTTCCAACAGTTCTGATCCTATTTCATTTCTCCTTGAACTTTATCTGTTATGAAAAGGCTGTTTATTGAATCTTTCTCTTTCAAGTTTCAACTACTGTTTTGGTTCATCTGTTAAGAGCTATACAGGAAGCCATTCCCTTTTAATGGAGGAATTATATAATTGAAAGGCTAGATGTACAGAAATTTTAGTATCTTCCCATATCAATCTGTATATAATCTTCTCAACTGACGAATTTGGACACTACCCAAATCTGATATTGTTTTCTGCCAGGTTCTAGCAGCCACACAGACTCCAGGAGAGACAGGTAAAAGGTGGTTTCAAGGTACTGCAGATGCTGTTCGGCAATTTCATTGGCTTTTTGAGGTACTGCTAATGAATTTGGTTAAACTTTGCTTACTGTGCCCTCCGAAAAATGCGAAATGTCCATCACTACTATAAAACATTAGCTATTTTCAGATGTGGTGATGCCTGTGTTATGGTTTAATGACAATTCTGTAGGATGCTAGGAGCAAGGTAATAGAGGATGTTCTTATTCTTTCTGGAGACCATCTATACAGGATGGACTATATGGACTTTGCGCAGGTCAGATGGCAAATACTTTCTATATGACCTTCATTGAAATTTGTTTTAAAAAGACTCTTGTTTCAGACATTAAGATTTTCCTCTGTATTTCCAGAGTCATCGGCAGAGTGGTGCTGATATTAGTATTTCTTGTCTACCTATGGATGACAGGTAGTTAACTGTTTGTGAACATTATCAAATCCTCAAGTTATAATTCCAGCTAGTTCACATAATTTTCCAGTCAATTTTATGAATGTATTATACATGTTTAAAGACATTTTTTTGAGATTTTATTATGCATTCTGGCACCATACATCACCCAAAATAGTTATAGAAGATGATTGTTGTATCAAATGAGATTATGGGGAGAAAGCAATGGTGAAAACCCCCAATTTTATTGGTAATTTCCCTCAAATCAAGAGATTTTATTGAAGTTAACCTGCCCTCCAACCTCCGGACTCTATTGACTTCTTAATATCAATATTGAGTCTCCAAGAGAATATAACTTCATAAGGTCACAATTGAGTCTTCAAGGACAGTTCTTCATTTTAATGCCTTGAATCCTGGAAGGTTCAAGATGCTTTCTAGTGTATATTATCTACAGTCATTACTAAACTTTCACAGCAAGATGGAGACCCTGAATTTTTTTTTTTTTGGTGGTCATCTTATTCAAGTCAGTAAGTGCATCCAGCATCTTTGGATCTAAACTTGAAGAAAGTCGGATATTAGTTATCAATACCATTAATCTTGGGATGGACTATTTTTTTTCTTCCTTTGTGCACTTCTCATGTTCAAGTTTCTCTATCTTTACTGATCATTTCATTTGCAGTTCCTTTCTTCTTGTATAGAATAGAATTTATATTTCAAATTATGTTTTTAAGTTTGATTACGGTTACAAATTATCTTAGCATCCTATCTCCGTTTCCTTGATAGCCGAGCCTCAGATTTTGGCTTAATGAAGATAGACAATAAAGGGAGGGTCCTGTCATTTAGTGAAAAACCAAGAGGAGCAGATTTGAAGGCAATGGTAATCTTTTGTTTCGTATTATCATTTCAAATCTAATACAGGTGAAGCAGTTTTGTGTGGCTACACTAATTTCACTTCTACTATTTAGGCAGTAGACACAACAGTTTTGGGTGTGTCAAGAGAAGAAGCACAAAAGAAACCATATATTGCTTCCATGGGAGTGTATATCTTCAAGAAGGAGATCCTTCTGAATCTTCTGAGGTAATAACCATTTGAGCTGTTTATAGATTCTGTAAATTATAGATGAGTCAGAATGTTGATAGGATCGTTAAGTGGCTCTATCTTCAGTGGTGTCTCTATTACCCCTCCTCCTTGATAAATTTCTTCTCTCATTTCCCCAAAAAGAAGTCTCTAAATCATAACAAGTTAGTACTTTATCAAACTCCATACATAATTGGGATGACTAGATCAGGCTTGCCCTAAAAAATAAGATCAAGAAAGTAACTCTGACATAGGTACTTACTATTGCATTCATTATTTGGTTCAGATGGCGTTTTCCTACAGCAAATGACTTCGGATCTGAAATAATCCCTGCTTCAGCTAGAGAGTTTGTTATCAAGGTCTGTATCAAATATCTTTAAGTCTGTCAAAGTAAACTCCATCAAAAAAAAGGTCTGTCTAGTAAAATTCCACACAATTCTATCTTTGGTTGACTTTATAAATAAGGACCAGAGATTACCCATCTTTCATCTCAAGAGTATGCACTAAACACATGCAGCTACTACTGATTATCAATCACAGTAATAATATTTCAGTACTCCTTTATGATCGATCTATGTATAAGATGTTCACTGCAGGCATATCTATTCAATGATTATTGGGAGGACATTGGAACAATTAGATCCTTCTTTGAGGCGAACCTTGCCCTCACTGCACATGTACGTACGGAAGCATTTATCTGCATCTTCTTTTCAGCCCCTGCTTTAATGTGGAAATATGAATTCCCTTGATCTTCCTCTTTTCTAGCTTCTCTTTTTTTTTTGGCACTATGTAACTGCTCTTCTACTTAAGTCCTGTTTCTAGTACCTATGCTTGGGATCAATGGAGTGCCTTATGTATTCCATGTCAATGAATCTTGTTGAATTGCCCTTTCTGTGCAATAGCACTAAATTATTAAAAGTGCAACTGTCACAGTCAGATTCTTATGTGATCTTCTGTTGTTTTCAGCCACCAAAATTTAGCTTTTATGATGCTGCAAAGCCAATGTATACATCAAGAAGAAACTTGCCACCATCAAGGGTTGACAACAGCAAGGTTAGGTTTTGATTGATATGTCCATGTTTGTTCTTGAATCCTCTTATATTAGGGAGATTACTTTCAAGCATTGCACAAAAGATATTTGAGTTCAAAAACTGAGGTGTTAAATAAGCACAATGTGACTAAAAAGGTCCTGGTTAGGGAGGACCTGAGTAAGATCCAAAGATATCAAATTTTGCTTATAACAATATTAATAATTTACTCATTGATCAACTTTAGTCCTAACTAACCATCTATATCCCATGTCTACTTATTCTTTATATTCTTGTGCAGATAATTGATTCAATCTTGTCGCATGGATGTTTTTTGGATAACTGTGTCGTAGAGCACAGTGTTGTTGGTATACGATCCCGGATAAACTCTAATGTGCACTTAAAGGTTTGCTTTCTAAATTCCTTGCATATTGAAGAATTGATCAAAATCCAAGAAAATTGATTAAATTGAGTGTTGAATCATTAAGTGTTCAGCATGTTGACTTCAAGAATAACAGATATCCTATACTCATTCACAATTAACAGAATAAGGAGCAAACATATGCAACAAATTGATAATTAATTATAAAGAAGGAAAAGCACGAAAAAAAAAAACTGATGAGAACAGGATAGCTTTGGCTAGCAGATTATTTTTGTAGCTCTTTCTTGATTTTCTACGTTACAAAATTTCTTTCATTTATTTCCTGAAGTTCTCTGCATAATCAATCTCTAGTTCATCCAGTTATTGCTTCTATTAATTAGATTGTATTATATCAAAGTGATGCACATGATGATGATAGACCTTTTATATTTGTTTTTTCTATGTTCCTTGTGTGGAAGCACTCTAAAGAATGAGCTCAAACAAAGAGAGAGAGAGAGAGAGAGAGAGAGAGAGTTTCTGTCAGCATTTCTTGTAAATCAAATTTGGAGGATATCACTCCAATAGTAGTTATTGTACTCGGTGGATGATGTAAAATGTGACAAATGCAGGATACAGTGATGCTTGGTGCTGATTATTATGAAACTGATGCTGAAGTGGCATCACTTTTGGCTGAGGGAAGGGTCCCAATTGGAATAGGAGAAAATACAAAAATCAGGTATAAAGTGTACCATTTCATTAAATTATCCTTTTAACATTACATGAAGGTTTCAAGGTTCTTCTCCATGATTTTGTGCAGGGAATGCATCATTGACAAAAATGCAAGAATTGGAAAAAATGTCACAATATCTAACTCAGAGGTATGGCATCCTTGATCATAATTAATCTACCAATTATTCGAAAACGCAAAAAAAATACAGAAAAGCTACCAAATCTTGTGTAGACCACCTTCCAAATCATAAGTTATATATCTCCCCATAATGTGGTTAAACATTTGAGCTTGGCAGTTTTACTTCATAGGTTTTTTACCCTCTCTTGATTTTCTCCTTCAACTGTGTTGGCAGGGAATTCAAGAGGCAGACAGATCTTTGGAAGGTTTTTACATCCGTTCTGGCATTACCATCATATTAAAGAACTCAACAATCAAAGATGGATTTGTAATATGATTTTGTCAGTTCCACTTCAGGGTCAAAATTAATCTGCCGATAAGCAGACTTAGTGTGAAAGAAGAGAGTTGATGTAATTTTATTTATAATTGTAATCACAACAAATGTAATATAAGCGTATCAGAGCACTATTATGTGCATTATGATACAAAGTTACAGCTTTTTTGTTCCATGAGACTACTGAACAAAGAAGTGAATTCAAGAAGATTCGCCTTCAATTCCCTGACCTCTGAGAAACCCACTAACTTGAACTTTCTGGACGCCCAAGTTCAACAGAGATTTTCTGAAACCTAAGTGAAGAGTTTCACATTGCTCCTCGATATTATGCTACTGGACCAACTTCAAGATAGACCTGATACAAGGACATGATATTAATCTCCTACAGAGATGTTACTCAGCTAAGTTGTTATGCACCCTCTTACTAGATTATTGCCCCTTTCTTCATTCCTGCAAAGGTGTGGAGTTGTAAAGCTCCAACCAAAATCAGCTTCTCTCCTGAAAATTCTAGCTCAAGAGAATATATAGACAAGAGGACCCACATAGTTTTCCAATCTTAAAATTTTTATGTGGTAAAATTTGATTAGACCATAGTTTTCCAAACTAAGAGATGATGATTTGGACAATATGCCCATAAAGTTTAAGGCTAAAGAAAATGTCAGACAGCAGACAATTGGGTTGTGCAGAAAAAATCATTTAGAGAAGCCTCTCAGCACAGGCAGTGAAAATAAGTTTTTCATTGGTGTTTCTAGTTTTATTATATAATGTGGCCAATTTTCACGTTCCCCAATTTCTGTATTGATAGTGAATTCGATTTCTTAATAAATGGTGCAAGTAATCCCATTGTGGTTTCAAGTGGTCAACCACCCATAGCTCTTGTGGAGTTTGAGTGATTTTGCTTGGTTCTTCTTCATGTTTTCTTACTTATTTGCACGTCATGGCTTGGTGTAAGAAGACAGAAAAACAAAGAGTCAAGAGTATAGGTTTACTTTCTTTACATCTTTCTTGCCCTTAGCAAAGAATGTCTTACCTTCTTACCTCTACCATGAATCAGTTCATAATAATTCACTTTTTGCAAAGCAAATCCTTTAGGTGGCTCTATTCTTTTTCACCTTACACACATGCAGTGGTAGCACATAGCCCATCCATTAGGTGCATCTTCTATTGAAGCACAATTGATTTCTGCGCCACTTGAGCTAGAAATGAAACAATCATGAATAAAAGAACCTCATGACCTACAAAGATAGCTCATTACAATGAAACATCAACTCATTTTCGAATCTTTGCAATACAAACCGCTCTTTTAGTGTTATCATGTTTGTGATGGTGCACTTTTCATCCGAAAATGGCTTCCGACCAGTCCTTCCAGAGCGATGAAGATAATCAACTGCAGTCCTTGGCAAATCAAAGTTGTACACATGAGTCATCTCCGGAAGGTCAATTCCTCTTGCTGCTATGTCTGTTGCGACTAGAATACAAGATCCAGAAGCCCCACCTTGTCTGACTTCCTGCATTACAATGGAGATATCAAAACAAATACAGCAATTTCCTAATCTTTAGTAAATGTGTAGACCAATGATTGCAAAGAAGTGCTTTACTGATGTAAGCTGTGTCAGTGTGTATGTGTGTGAGAGAAAGAGAGAGAGAGAGAGAGAGAATCCTTGTCAGAAAATGTTTTAACTCAAATGACATCCAAAAACAAATTTTAGATGTCATTCCCTTGCTTTATAATTCAGATTTCTGGAAACGTTTACATACTTATTTTTATATGAATGTTCCGCACTCAAAACATCTATTTTATCACCAAAGAATATGGTATTACAGTTGTCTCAATGCGTGGATAAAAAAAAATGTTCAACATATTTTTATCTTACCCCTTTCTATGAAAAATAGGTCACATCTGAAAAGTACTCACCAATAATGATGATGCCCGGGAGTTGAAATTCATGTCTTCCTCCAGAAGAATGATCTCTGAATATTCAGCATAGGAAGTTCTCAGGAACTCAATGACACGTATTGATGATGGAGTATTTCCAGCTTTCTTCGACTTCTCAGACTACATAAATGAAAGAGGGAAATGTTAAACAAGATGTGGCAGATTTATGAGTCTATGACCCTCATATTACATAACAGGATAGCTGACCTTAAAAGGATTTTTTATATTTGTTAGGGGATATTCCAAATGCTAGCCGTTTTGGTACCCCAACCTGCAGTCAGTTTATTTTTCTCCCACTCCCTCCATTATTTGCTCCTTCCTCTGACTCTTAGTTGAGACACGCGCACACTCTCATACTTTTTACTTTTAAAATTTTTGGTACACCACACATACACATACAGCTGAAGGTCATCTTTCAGTAAGGCTGACTATGGAGAATGGACCGACTCTCTGTTTTCCAAGAAGCTTTTTAACTGCTGCTACGTGAAAAAAGATAGCCCCATGGTACCTTCAAGTTCATCTTTTTACATTATTCCACAGTTTCAAAATTGTCTCACCTTTTTAAATAATTAACCCGACATCCACTCTCAAAACTATACTGAATATTAACAGCTAAACCACTGCTATATTCTCTTCTAAGAGGGTTCCCAAAATTCCCCCTCCTCTCTCCAACAACATTTACCACCCCCCACCCCCCCAAAAAAAACCTTTAAATTCATTACTGAAGAGTATTTCCATACACTTTTCTCACTGCAGCATAACAATTAGTAAAGTCCCCAATTATGGCGTACCTGTTCACTGACAAAAATAATGGCAGATTTTGGTGTATCAGCCTGTAGTAGGGAGAGCAAAGTCTCCAGTCTCTCATCGCCTCCACATATCTGTCAAGATCGGATAAGTTGTATTAACTCTTAAGATAGGGGCATTAAAAACAGAGTAAAAGTGGAATCATAATATTGAAATTATCAAATACTGAGTTGCTGTTGTTGTTGTTGTTGTTGTTGTTGTTGTATCAAATACTGCCTACAACTTAAGACTGAGCCAACAATTTGATGGGTCTGAACCAGCAGATCTTTTAGAATACAACAAAACTGCCCGTCAAACAATTATACCTAAGAAACTATTCTATAATTTGAATTGCAAGAAGAAAATGACTACCAAAAACAGGAAAAAAGCCATAGGGACCAATATTTGTTGATGTATTATGAAACTAAAATACAGAGCAGTCAATGGGAAAAACTACTCGTATTTAAAGCATCAACTTACAATAACTTAATAGGTTATACTGTATGTTTCCCCTACAAGCGACTCCATCAAATATTGGACCACCCCCTCCTTTGGAACTTCTGATCCATATTTATTAGAACATGCATTATTGTCCTTATGATGTAGCAGATCAGTATTATACACAGAATCTTACATTCAACTCACCACAAATCTATGTTGCAGGCATGAAGGCATAGGCTGGACTGAGTTTAGATGGACATGAACCACGTCATTCTGTCAAAAGCACGAATGAGGATACAAGTCATATAATCAGTTCGACCTAAGAAATTCTGTGGAAGATAAATCAAAGAATGGCTGTTTCTGCTGACCTTGGTCCACTTCTGCTGCATACAATCATAAAGAAAATGCCTGTGCTGTGGAATGGATGCACTAGCAAAAACAGTCTGACGGCTATCAATTGAAGAGTATGATGTCAAAAGCTTCCGAAGAGAATGCACTTGTTTTGATGAATTGAACATGAAATCAACCTAGCCAAGTGAAAAATCTAAAACGTCAAGATTTCAAGGAGAATGTTAGGGGGGAAGAGTTACAAAACTAGAAGCTTATATTCCATAATAAGCCAACATGAGCAAGCATCAACCAAAATGATTCTCTATTCTGTAGCAAGGATTCAAGGACTCGAATCAGACGACAGATCTTTCTGGGTTCTGAATCATCCCAGATCATTCCAGATCATTAGGGATTTCTGGACCATTCTGATCTGATAACAATCCAAATCTCCCCATACTGAATGATTCAATACTGATCTTTGTTACAACCAACTATCCGTAATGCTCCTAGTTGAAAAAACAACTGGCTTACTTCATTCTAAAAAACATTAATACCAATCATTCGTTTTAAGACAGATTAGTGATACAACGCAAATAAGATAATCTTGTCCCTAACCATATGGCATCTATTCAAGCTTTGATTATTTAGATTATAAGATGAGAAACAAGACCCTTAAGTAATTCATTTCCATCTTCAAAAGTTGAGGCGAACTTTTAAAATTTTCATAAACTGGGAATATACATGAAGCAGTACACAATAAATGGAACATTTTAATGGATACCTAGTGTTTATCAATTCTAACTATGCTCATTCAATTAGGGAACCAATATGCTGTAGCATACCATTTTGTATTCTGGATCAAGATAAGTAGTTGATCCACAAATAATAAATAAATAAATATGCAGAAAAGAATTCAGATGCAACTCTATTACCTCATCGATCACTAGAACTCGCATTGCTTCCAGCTTAAAAACATTCTTCTCAAGCATTTGGCACAAACTTCCTATAGTTGCAACCACAATTGTCGGGGGTTCTGCCTGAAAGAATGCTTAAAGCTTATACAATTAGCCCACTTTTAGTTTCTTTTTTTTATGTTAACCTTCCAAGAATTAAAAGGAATGATTGGAATGGTACATTTTACACGCAGAACAAACTGGCATGCTATCATTGATAAAAGGCAAGGTCCTGAAAAAACCTTCTTCTATACATAAAACATGACTATTAATTCCAAAAGAAGTGGGGGTTGGAGTTGCTGAAAACATACTTTTCCTATATAAACAGACGAAACAAAATCACAGACTTTCAAAGTTTAGAGCAAGTATTTTTTTCTAATGAGCAACTAAATATGGGCCTGTACAGCATGCATATACAGGCAGGTTCTCCAAGTGCTTTTCTTAATCAAAAGATCTTTCTGGGTACACTACTTTAATGATACTAATAAAACAATGACACACAGCACTACTCTGATGACGCTAATAAAACAATGACATACAACACTCAATCTAGACAATTGAGAAACTGAAAAATTACTTAGAACTTCTTTACTATTTTTTGAAATTTTGGAACAAAACATAATTTACTAGCAACAAGCGACCCCAAGAAGAGCAGCTGCCAATATATCATAGAAGGCTTTGAGAGATCTTTATCAGAGACCTCAAACAAAAATATCCCAAAAGAAAGAACAGCCATACCATACTGACAGAGCTCCGAAGAGAGGCATACAGAAAACGCTCCTCCATACAAAATTATATGAAAAAAAAGCTGTCGAGAAAAGTTATTATAAGGATTAATTGATACGTTCTTTGTTAAGCTTATGCATGCATTTTCCAAAATCCACCAGCACAAAAGCCAATAAAAATGCATGCTAGTGTAAATTACCACTTCCGCATAACTGTTCTTACTTCTTAGTTCTTACTATGTTTAATGCTTCTGATAACATGTTCTTATACAGAATAATACATAAGCACCTGAACAGGCAATTGTGACATTAGGTGCATCAGAGAAAGACAATATTTAAGTGGACCACGTAGGACATATTTTGGTTCAAAATTTCCCCAAATAAGGACCATTTCAACAATATCCACCAAATAAATTCTTGGAGAATCAATAAGACAAGAGCTTTTTCTTAATCATCCAAAATAACGAAAGGGCCCCACCAATACTACAAGATGAAGATTACAAGATATGATCATGTAAAATCAATAAGAATAGTCAATGGCTGCAAAAGTTCATCAATCATAAGCCCTGTGTCTTTTCTTTTCTCCTTTCAGTGGTATCATGGAAACAAAACTTGCAAGTTGCAAGTATACAGATGAATACACTACCTTTAGCCAGCTCTTATGTCTTTTCAACATCCCTCCATCCAAAAGAGCCATCACAGTGCTTGTCTTCTGCTCCAACTCATGTTCCATGGGCTTCGAAGCCAAAAGCCTGGCAACTTTTGTAACCTAGCTAAAGTAAGCAATTACAAGATTAGCAGCTAAATTACTTCAGCATTAACAAGATAAAATAGAAATATAATAGAAGTGTTCTTACTTGCATGCCAAGTTCCCTAGTTGGGACAACAATCAGTGCTTGCACTGCAGACCTTTGAGCATTTACAACTGAAAATATCAATAGAAGGTAAGCTAGGGTCTTCCCAGAACCTGTCTAAAGGACCAAGTAAACAAATACATTAGATTCATTATCACTGGATGGATCACAGCCATGAGTTTGATATTCTACTTGAAAAACCATAAAACCACAAAAACAAATAAACAGAGACAAATGAAAGAAAAAAGCTTGCCACACCCTGCATTACAGAGTAGTTATCGCCATTTCGATAAGAAGAAACAATACAGGATAAAGCTCCAAATAAAGAGGACACTACCAAAAATGAATGCAAATCAAGGCAGGAATACAAGCCGACTGGGCTTCAAAAGAGGATGTGGCCTGGATAAAATCAAGAAGGGACATTCATATAACTGACCTAAATAGTAGATGAAAAATATAGCACAAGTACAGGCAGCAAGCACCAGGAAGAAATCTCTGGTTGGCAGGCCTATTTTTCCCATGTGGCAAGCCATATGGAGCTGAAATTGAATGGCCAAGTAGACCTTACAGTCCCCTACTCACAAGTCAAGCTTTAGCCCAAACGGCATAGAAAAATGAAGCATACAAAAATTCTGGAATAACAAAAGAGTGTAGGACGTAACGAGGGGATGCATCTACATGGCAGATGTGCCATTACATGGGAGGGTAATGATTGAATTTGGGTGAGTATTTGACATGTGACCAATCCAAACCATACAGTAAACAACCGACCGAAAGAATAGATACATCATCCCTTCCCTGGCACAAATAAGTGCGCCAAATAGGAAGGAATCATCGTTGGCCCATCCATGAATCTTCTATCCATATGTATTGTCCACTTTAAAACTTTTCCCCAATTTGGTGCCATCAATCTTAATAAGAAAAACAAGACTCCTCTCTTCCATGCTTCCCCCTGAAAGTTCCTAGGCTTCCTCTACTCCTCCATTTTGAAAAAAATTGAGACATACACCTCGACATTTCAAGATTTCTCAAGCTGGAGATTTCCATACTAGAGATTTAATCAAAAGGAAGTTCCAAAGGGGAGACGAAGTGATGACTTGACATAACGTTCATGATTGAACTATGAAACAACTAAGTTATCTCAATTGAATGAAGAGAATACCCAAATCTCCTGTTAAAGGCAGAAAATTAACAAACTACTGAACTGAACTTATAAACGGAATATATATTTATATAACAAAATCAATAGAAACTGAAACACAAAAGTAACCTGAGCATGAAGTATGCAATCCCGTCCAGACAGAAGCATTGGTAAAGATTCCCGCTGTACATCTGTTGGTACAACAAATCCAACCTCTTCGACTCTGCAAAATTATAAGTGCAAGTTTATCAATATTAGCTCAGCCCATCAGAATTCATGACAAGAAGTAAAGTAAGTAAAATAACTTACCTTCTCAGTACTTGCTCGGGAACATGACCTTCACATATTTCTCGAAGCGTCGAAACCCTGTTTCTCCCAACCTCAGTTGGGCTGGTTAAGGTGTTCACAGAAGAAGAGTTCAATTGGGCAAATTGAGGCTTCTCAGCTGAGCACAGAATTCGTCCGGCACCATTAATGAAGTTTGAACGTCTAGAATTAGGGTTTTGCGTTCTATAGAGAAAACAACGGAGGCTGGTTTTCCTGGGACAAATCAACGTAAATGGAGGAGGGTTAATCAGCGAATAGCAAGCCATTGAGACTTGAGAGACTGAGCGGCAACCAAACAAGAAGCCAACCAGAGAAAGCAAGTGTTACAAAGAAGAGAGAGAGAGAGAGAGAGAGAGAGAGAGAGAGAGAGAGAGAGCGAGCGGCAACCAGACAAGAAGCCAACCAGAGAAAGCAAGTGTTACTAAGAGGAGAGGGAGACACACAGGAAGCGCTAGCGTACAATACTCAGCCGGATAAGGAACTGGATCTCCTAAAAACATTAAGGTACTGTTTGGTATTGTTCATAAAAAACGTTTCTGTCGTTTTTTTGTTTTAAAATAACGGAAAAACGGAATCTTCCATTTGGTGTGTGTATGTATCGTTTCAGTTTTTTTGAAACTGAAAGTGGGTAGAAAATGAATAATCCCCGATTTGACGAAACACCCAAGAGGGTGTTCTGTCGAGGGTGTTCTGTCGGGGGTGTTTCGTTTCAAGCAATAGATATTGAAACCCCCGTTCCCGATAATTCTCTGGGTCCGCGATAGAGAGAGGAGAGAAGAGAAAACCCAGGTCGCCTCTTGCTGAAATCTCCAGGTAACTTCGCCTTTTCTCCTTCTTCTCCTTCTTCTTCTTCATCTCTTCTAACCTCTTCTGAAACCCTCCTCTCGTTGATGCTCACCTCAACAAAAGCCTAGATTTTTTGTTGATGGAAATACTTCGATTGTTGAAGGTTTCGAAACCCTTGATTTGTGTTCGACTCATCACCATCTATTTGGGAAAAAACCAAACGGATCAATGACTTCTCTGAGGAGTCGAAGCTCGCCCACCACCGCTGCAAACTCACCATCTATTTGATTGCATGCTCATCGTTGTTCATTGTTTTAAAGTTACATTAACGGCAAATCGAAATGGGTTTTCAGTACTTCTTCTTCATCTATTGTAATCACATAACAGGTATTGTTCTCAGATTCCACGCATAGAGAGAGGAGAGAGAGGATCAAAAGAGAAAATATTGAAGAGGAGCTCGGCCCCTTGTGAAATCAGACCGGTGCAGGTAACTTCGCCTCTTCTCCTTCTTCTCCTTCTTCATCTTCAGCTCTTCTAACCTGTTTCTTCTTCTATTCTTACCTCTTCTCCTTCTTCATCTATTGTAATCACAGAGCAGGTTTTTGGTAGCAATTTTATTGTTGTTTTGGACCACCAATTTTAGGGTTTTTCTTTGGGTAAATTGGTTGTGTTTCAGTAAACTTTGCCATAATTATAATTGATTTCATGAGGACATACAAAATTTGGGGTATTGAAGAACAGAGCAGGTATTGTTCTCAGATTCTGCGCATAGAGAGAGAAGATAAGAGAGGAGAGAATAGTGAAGAGGCCGAGTTGATCTTCCGTGAAATTAGTAAGAGGGGTTTGGTTCCAAATGTCGTTAGTTTCAACACTTTGATCAATGGGTACTGCAAGTCGGGGAACTTGGAGGAAGGATTTAGGTTGAAGAGCATTATGTCGGAAGCAAATATCCTTCCTGATGTTTTCACCTACGGTGTTTTGATTAATGGGTTATGCAAAGAGAGTAGATTAGAAGATGCAAATCAACTATTCAATGAAATGTGCCAGAGAGGGTTGGTTCCAAATGATGTTACTTTCATTACTTTGATTGATGGGCAGTGCAAGAATGGGAGAATCAATGTGGCCATGGAAATTTATCAGCAAATGTTGAGGAAAGGAGTGAAGCCGATATAATTACCTACAATACACTCATCAATGGCTTATGCAAGGTTGGTGATTTGAGAGAAGCAAGAAGACTTATGCAAGAGATGTCAAGTAAGGGTTTGAAACCTGACAAGATCACACACACTACTCTCATTGATGGGTGTTGCAAGGAGGGAGATTTAGAGTCGGCTATGGATGTAAGAAAGGGTATGATTGGCCAAGGTATTGAGCTTGATAACGTGGCTTATACAGCACTTATTTCAGGGCTTTGTAGATAAGGATGAGTTGTTGATGCAGAGAGGACATTGAGGGAGATGTTAGGAGCAGGTTTGATACTATATGATGCTACTTATACAATGGTGATTGATGGGTTCTGTAAGATGGGAGATGTGAAGATGGGTTTTAAGTTCCTCAAGGAGATGCAGAGTAGCAGCCGTGCACCAGGTGTTGTAACCTACAATGTGCTCATGAATGGGCTCTGCAAGCAGGGGCAGATGAAAAATGCTAAAATGCTTTTGGATGCAATGCTTAATATAGGGGTGACTCCAGATGATATCCTTTACAATATTCTATTGGAAGGACATTGCAAACATGGAGACCCAGAAGATTTTGATAAACTACGTAGTGAAAAGGGTTTGGTCTCTGATTTTGCAGCTTACAGTTCACTAATTAGTGATATAAGTAAAGATGTGAAGAACCGCCAAAAAAGATGATTTGAGTTCCGTTTTTTTTTTTAACATTCATGCTTTAGTGGGTAGCATGGGCTGTGAGTGATACTGATGTCGCGGATTAAGGTTGTGTTTGATATGCATTCTAAATCGAAAACATGTTCTGAAATGTCAAAAACATTGTTTTACGTTCCCACCAGCTCACTCTTTTTTATTACAATACTATAGTTATTTGATCTATAGTTAATTGAGTTCTTATCCCTATCCAGTTCTCATAATGAAAACATTGAGCACTAGAATCAGGAACCAAGGGGATAGTAGTAGTACTGACCTAGGTACTGTTCTCGGGATAAGGTGTTGCCCCAACATTTGCTATTGTAATCACAGAGCAGGTATTATTTTTTCTGATTCCTAGATCTCTTTGGTAATTTATATTAGATAATTATAATAAGACATTGTTATTTGGGTTTCTTTGTTACTTTGCTTTGTCTTAATGTATGTAAGTCTTATTTACAAATGTTTGTATCATATGTGAAGATGAGCTTTGCTATTTCTTTTTTTAGTGTCCAGTCCTTTTTTGTCCCAGTATGCTAACTGTTACACTAACCTATAATGTCTAGCTATTATGTCTGGAAGTAGTCTCCCTACTGTTAAGTGGGCAGAACTTGAGACCAATGTTTTGATTGAAGCAATGAAAGAAACTGTAAAAAATGGTCACAAATCTAGTAATTCATTTAACAAAACTGGATGAGAGTACATTACAAAGCAATTTCAGTATGCTTTAAATCGTACAATTGGGAGAGAACAATTACGTAACAAGATGAACAAGTTGAAACATGACTATCAACAATTCAAGAGATTGCTTGACACGACTGGATTTGGGTGGAACTCAATGACAAAATCAGTCACAGTTGATGATGAGTCCGTATGGGATAGGGCAATACAGGTACAATATATTTCACTAACTAGTTGAATTATTTTAAAATTAGATTACAATGAGTAGTACATCAGAGTGATACAATGACTGCTTATGCCGGCAAATCCAGGTTGGTTGAAATACAAGAAGTATGGACTAAACAATTGGCCAGATTTGAGCATGGTATTTGGGGATGCATATGCTAGAGGTAACTTAGGGGTTGATAGTGCTTAAGATTTGGATGGCATCGAAGCTGTTAATACAGTTGATATTGAGCACGTCATTGACTCCCCGAGTACCCCTGTGCATATAGGCATGACTGACCCCTTTCATGAGAATACTCATACTCCAACTCAGACCACCACAAAGCGAAGTCTTAATAGGACACCCACAGGACGAAGAAAAAATAGCGCCAATAAGGGAGATAGCCACGTGAAGGACTTGTATGGGAAGTATTTATCCATTAAAATTGAGAAAGCATCCAGTACTTCCGTTACATCTCCTGTTCGTGGTGGGGCAGGTGCATATTGTCCTAAAGATTTCAGTGTGAGTGCATGTGAGTCGGTGTTATCCTCCATGCCGAATATATCAAAAGAGATATATTTGAAGGCCACCAGTCTTATGTGTGCTGATCCTAATTGGAGAGAGTTGTTTGTCTGTGCAGAGCCTCTTAAGAGGACTTGGCTTTTAGATGCCTTAGAGTAGTTGAGGTTATGTTTGAATGATACTTTTGATAATTTTGGATTCGGTTTACTTTTGATGTGTGTAATGTTACTTTTGGAGATACATTGAATGCTACTTTTATTTCTTCGCTTTTTTTCTATTATGGATGTGTGTAATGTTGAACATGTGTTTTGGTGTGAGTGCATGTGTCAGATTTTTATGTTTACAGTTATTTGTTTCAAATTGAGTAGTAATTGTTTATTTATTATAGTTATGTCAAATGCATTATGTGAAACTTCTAGTGATGAAGAAGATAAGATCATTCAGATGGGAATGGAATTACTGAGTGAGGCGGTGTATATTCGAGAACCATATAGGGATAGTGTATTTTTTAGGTGTTGTCATGATGCATGAGGTATTGAATGGGCATGCCAATAGATGCTATGAAGAGTTTAGGATGGAACATCATGTTTTCCTTAACCTATGTGACTATGCTAGACATTGGGGGTGGTTGAAAGACACGACCAACATCTGAGTGGATGAATAGCTTGGAATGTTCCTATGGATTGTTGGGAAGGGTTCAAGTAATAGGGACACCCAAAATCATTTCAACCACTCAGGAGAAACAGTTAGTCGAACATTCAATGTTGTCTTGATTGCAATGCAACGTCTGGCTAAGGAGAAAATCAGACCGCCAGACGTCAATATGATACCGATAGAGATTGCACAGAACCCGAAATACTACCCTTTTTTTAAGGTAAATATGTTAATATGATACATGTTTGCAATTAAATATATGAATTTTATATTCTTATATGTACTGGCCATTTAATTGTCATTATATGCCATAGCATTGTATTGGCGCCATAGATGGTACTCACATCCATGCGGTAGTTCCAAGAGATGATCAAATTCGATATAGAAACCGGAAGGGGATCACAACTCAAAATGTGATGTGTGCATGTTCATTTGACATGCGATTCACATGTATGCGGGATGGGAAGGTAGTGCAAATGACTGTCTAGTACTTGAACATGCAAGAAGTGATCCTCGATTGAGTTTTCCACATCCACCTCCAGGTATTAACTTTATAATAATATATTAGATTTTCATTTGAGTGTATACGTAATAATATATATTATTTTTTGTCTGTAGGAAAGTATTATGTTGTCGACTCTGGGTATGCTAGTCAATCTGGATTTTTGACATCATTTAGGGGTGAGAGATATCATCTACCGGACTATAAAGGGCGTAGAAGATCCCCAAGAACAACGAAATATTTGTTCAATTATAGGCATTCATCACTTCGAAATGTCATTGAACGTACATTTGGGGTATTGAAGAACAAATTTCAAATTTTAAGACTAATGCATCAGTTCCCAATGGAAGCTCAGGCATCAATCGTACTAGCATGTTGTGGGCTACACAACTATATTCGAGAAGAGCATATTGCTGATGCAGAATTCGTGGGGATGAACGATGATTTAAAAGTTGCAGAAGATGACTTGAATCCTCCACATGAAGATTTCGTTGATCATTCTACAATACAATCAAGTCAACGAAATCGGGCAAAAGAGATGAATGCCACTAGGCTAAGAATTACAAATGCAATGGCTAGACAACAAAGGATGCCAGAACTAGTTGAAAACTATAACCCATAACTATTTTGCCAAAACTGAAAACCTTTGTAGATGTTTCAACCCACGTAGTACTTGTTTTATGTTACATTTATATATGTGGTACAAGTTGATATATTATTATGAATATCATATATTTGGATGCTATATTAACTTTTTTGATATTTAAATTTCTGTTATAGATGACTTCTTCTATGCCCCCACTTATAATAGCAAATTGTGAAATTTGTGGGAAGAGTTGTGGTAAATATACAACCAAGTCGGGTAAAAATATTATAAGAGAATTTTTCAATTGTAAAGATTCATGTAATTTTTTCATGTGGGTGGACCAACTACATCTATGTAGATGTGGTAAAGGTCAATGCAAAGTACGAGCTGCGACGAAAAGTCCAAACAAGGGACAGTATTTTCTATGTTGCCCAAATTCAACTGGGGTAATTTATTTCTACGATTGACATATACCTATAGATAATTTATGATTTTTGTTTAATTCGATGTTAAATTTCAACGACCCTAATCACATCTATTATTTGATATAGGCTGATAACCATGGATATGTTATGTTTGTATGGTTGAAAGATGAAACACATATCTCTACCATACAACATACATTATGTTCAGAAAGCCCAAGTTCAACATCAACATCATCCAGACCACCGTCCGTTTCGAACGAGTACATGAAAGGATATTTGGAAGGGACACTTAAAGGATTAGAGGACCAAACAAATAAGATGAAAGACATCTTCCATGCATTCAAGTCTTTAGACTTGGAAAAACAGTGAAAATTTGGGGAATTATGTAATAATTAACTTGCAGAAGGCATTGTTAATACTTATTTTATTCATCCTTTGAAAACCATCTTTTTTGTAGTTGGTGTGTAATATTTTATTGTCCCAAAAGAATTTATATGCGTTGCTCATTATTTTAATGTTATTTTTTGTAATTATTGACTTAAAATAAAAGAAAAGAGAGAACAAAAAAAAAAATCGTTTCTGAAACAAGTATTACCAAACGACAGAACTGTCGTTTCTTGGTTCTGGAACTGTTTTAGAAACAGATTCACCAAACAACCCTAAATCGTTTAAAAACGGCGTTTTGACACAGAAACTGAAATTTCCGTTTCTGACACGAAACGGAGTTTCTGGAACAGAAACGATACCAAACGGAGCCTAAAGATAGGTAAAAAAACTCCCTACCTAGACGCGTTTCTACGCCTAAACACGGGGCTGCGGAGACCCCAAGATCCAGATTTTATCTAGTCATGTACAATTAATGTTTTCTTTTATATTCTTTATGAAATTCTACCAAAAAAAAAAATTCTTTATGAAATGTATATTTTGTTCATAATCAAACACCATGTATTCAATTCATCGATACATAGTTTGAGATATTAATTGTTGGTACATCAAAACTCATAATGTCTAATTGTAACAATGAAGATTTCTCAAGTCTAAGGTCTGGTCATAAGTTACTGATGAAAAATGTGTTTCTTAATCAATCGAAAATGGTCTATTCATGATTTCTATGTAATACAGATTAATGCATGTGCGTACGTGAATACTTATCTCATATCTGGAATCCCTATGATGACCATGTGAATATAATGCCTAATTTGCAAGGCTTTTGCAATGAGAGAGAACATGGTTTTAACTATTCAGCTTGATTTGAGGCTTTTTTTTTTTTTTTAAATGAATGCTTAATGCTGTTTTATTTTCTTATGGGCTTGTAATATATTATTGACTCTAAGGCTATTTCTTCTTCCAAGTAATATGATCTTTTAATTCATTTAAAATATGTATATATATATATATATTTTAATAATAGGGTGTATATTGTTGTAACTATATTGTATAGTGGTGGATGAGAAGTTATAACAACCTTCATTTTATTTTATAATTTCATTCAAAGTCTTTTAAAATATAATGATAAAAAATAATAATAATAATAAAATATAATAAAATAAAATATTTTTCAAAATAATTTGTATGAGATTTATCATTATTATTATTTTTTGTGAGTAAATGACTTATCATTGTGTCATTCTCGTTATCTTGCATGTTGTGCACATATGAAATGACATGATTATTCCCTCATTTGAAAAAGAAATGTTTCATTAAGAATAATTTAAGGCAATCACTTCATTTTCACCAACTTTGGTTATAATAAGATTTCCTCCTTACAATAAGACAAAGAAATATTAGAATGACAGAAAAAAAAAAATTATCATTTATAAATGGCATAGTGCTACATATTTTAAATAGGGTGTGATGGAACCTAACTCTCAAACTACCAAAGCAACATAAAACTCCAAAAAATATATGCTACTAAAAAATCAATACACTACAAAAAAAATAAAAGTATAGAGTGAGTTTCATTCAAATCCCAAATAATATAAAAATATTTGTGTGGTTTTAATATATGGACCATATGAAATTTTTGTAAACATATTGTCCATTTCATCATTGGCTGATATATAGAATCTACAAACAAAATTTATTTTGCGTGTTAAAATCAACTAGGCTCGATCTATCACCGATTGACCAAGTTTTCAGAAGAGGAATTCCTTCACCATGGCCACCAACAGTGTCCATTGACAAGTTCGATTATATCAATAGGTGGTGGATCAAAATGTAATGATGACCTAACAGTCCAATCCCAAGGAGGGTAGATCAACTTCGCAGCTAATACTTTCAAGACTAGTTTAGATATGTTTCGACTTAGAATATTTAGTGTACCTTTTGAAATTAAGGCTCCACCTAACATGATATTTTAGAATATATTATTGACCTATGCATATCAAACACAATCTTAGATATTTTACTAACCCAGTAACCACACACTCCTACCTCATATCTAACCTGAACATGAATATTTTATCTTTGATACGAAAAAAAAAAAAAAAAAAAAAAAAAAAAAAACTTAGATATTTCTATTGTTTTATTTTCCTACTTGGCAAACTCGATTTACTGTAGCATGTGAATAAAGAAATTTGGGTTTACAAACCAACAAAATTTTAACTCATTGGTCAAATCACGTGGTGGAAAATTTTCATATGTGGCCCCCATTCCAAAGAAAAAGAGAGAGAAAAGCGCGTATAATGATACATGTGTCATTCTCACGTGTGATGAATAACACATCCAAATTCCAAATAGAAGATCCGAACCTGGTCTGAGGAATTGGGATCATATCAAATTATCAATGATTAGAATCAGGATGGCTGTCGGTTCCAACCGATCCGATTTGGTACTTTTATATCCGGTTCAACCAGATTTGAATGTAAATCGAAATCGACAACAACTAATTCGGGTCGGATTCTGAATTATTGAACCATGATCAGAAATCCTTAATTTATGGCTGTCGGTTCCAACCGATCCGATTTGGTACTTTTATATCCGGTTCAACCAGATTTGAATGTAAATCGAAATCGACAACAACTAATTCGGGTCGGATTCTGAATTATTGAACCATGATCAGAAATCCTTAATTTATGGCTGTCGGTTCCAACCGATCCGATTTGGTACTTTTATATCCGGTTCAACCAGATTTGAATGTAAATCGAAATCGACAACAACTAATTCGGGTCGGATTCTGAATTATTGAACCATGAACAGAAATCCGTAATTCATTGGGAATGAGTCAGTCAACCGCAGGGTGGGGGTAGCTGTCAAGGTCTAACATGCGCCTTTGAGTGATGAAAGACCACCCAAGAAAAGAAAAAGGAAAAGAAAAATCCCAGATTTCGCGGTGGAAGACTAGTGAGGTTTTGTCAACCGTGTGAATCGGATTTAGACACAGTGTCGTCTTGCGATTTCCCTTCTACTTCGGACATCGTTTCATGCTTCTGACCTTCTCTTTCTCTCTCTAGACCCTCTGTCTCTTTCTCTCTCTAACTCTGTCAGACCATCACCGAGTAAAACTAGTTAAATTACTTCGAAGATCAATCCATTAAAGGGATAATTCCAATTCCTTCCTTTGACCACTGGAACATCATTTCTCTTACTCTTTCTACTTTGTAGGGTTTTCCTTTTATCCTTTTCTTCATCGGGTTCCTTCTACCTATATAGGTTTCTCTCTCTGTCTCTGATCTTCTTCTCGTTTCTGTTGGCTCTACCTTCGATCAAATTTCCTTTGATTCAGTTGTGTTCTGTTAATTAATGGAGGGTTTCACTTCGGCTGTCGAGAATCCTGTCGAATTGCCGCCAATGCCTCCAGGACCAGGAGCCGATCAAGATGGATACGAAGAAGACGCATGTAGCATTTGCCTGGAGCCTTTCTCTTCTGCTGATCCTGCTACTGTATGATCTCCAATGGTTCTTCTTTTGTGCGTTATTTATTGTTGTTGTTAATTTGTTTCACTGAACTCGTTAAAAAGTTTTGATTTTGATGGAAAAAAAAAAATTATCATTTTGATGTTTCGGTGGGGGCTTCAGTCACTGGTTTACTGTGATCTTTTTCTTTATTCTTCTTCTTTACCGAGAGAATTTTTTGCATACTGTCGTTTCTTATTCTCTCTCACTTTCGGAAAAAAAAACATCGCAGTGAAAGAGCTTATGAATGTGGCAACCAAGATATGGTTACATTTGAGTTTAGATGATTGTCTGATTGTTCGAGAGGTTGGTGATCTTGTTTTGATATCCTTTTGATATGCTTGCTCATTTCAGGTTACCAATTGCAGGCACGGGTATCATCTTCAGTGTATTCTTGACTGGTAGGCATAGCAACCATTTTTTTTTTATTGAAGCTATAGGCTTTTATATCTGATATCACATATTCCAACTGAACGAAAAGTTTTTCTCCAGGTCACAAAGAAGCAAAGAGTGCCCAATTTGCTGGCAATTGCTTGTCTTGAAGGATCCTGCCAGGTGAATACTCTTCTTTTTGAAAAGACATTTCTTTAACACCCAGTGCCAAAATTTTGATCCATTTGTACAAACTTCCTCAGATTAACCATGTTCGATAGAGGCATGGGATTTCTGATAAAACGGGAGCTATTTAACTTGCTCATCGTTCATGCCATTTTTTTTGTATTCTCTATTGTTTTCCATCTTTTTATTTATTTATTTATTTGTTTTCTTTCTACAGTCAGGAGCTTCTTGCGGCAGTGGAAATCGAGAGGAATTTAAGATCAAGGCAAAGATCATCTGATACTCGCCTTCTTGTTGAAGACTCTCAATTCAGCCATGTGAGTTTCTGGGTTTTGATGGAAATTGTACTTGTTCAATGTGTTCTCTTACTTCATTCTCAAATAGTTGATTGTATTTTCAGGATGCACCCTACTCAGATGAGTCAGATTTTGAAGAGCATATCATGCGACATCTAGCTGCTGCTGGCCTTGGCAGGCCACATTATGGTAGGAGGGAGAGGCGCAGAACTTCTGGCATGGGTCCATCCCAAATCTTTGTTTTTACCTCTCCTGCAAATGTATCTGATGTTCAGGAGACACACACAACTACACCAACAGAAACAAATCATATGTCATCCCCTGATGCTTCTCCAGAAACTATTTTACCTTCTGCCATTGATGATCGGCCGCCATCATCTCCGCGTTCTTCACGTGAAAATATGCGTTCTGAAGCTTTGGACCATAGATATGGTCATTTGAGATCTGGGTATTCTCATCTGACCTTGGTTAATTATTATGAATATAGTGCAATCAACCACTTCAATTTGTCCCACGTACTCTTTATGCATCAAGATAGGCTTTTTGGGAACCCCACATTTTTCTTCCAATTTTTCTCATCTTATTTACTTCCGATGAAAGATACTTGTGCATATGCTAATACGTGCAGAGTATGATTACCATTCTTATCTACTTATACTACTCAATTGAATTCTAAGCAAACTTCTGTAGTTTTGACTGTGATAGCTTCCATGTTATGATAGTTTTCATGGTTGTCACTGCCATGTGACTTAATGTTGGAGCTTTGTCTTGTTTCACTTGACTTGCATTTCTTTTGTGTTGGTGCTAGATAGAACATATGCTTGTACTGTTTTAGATGTTGGATTTAACATAACACTGCATTAGTGCCCCTTCCGTTTGATATTTTGTTCTTGTTGCAGAATTCATTATCTTAATCACCCTTTAATTGTTTTCAGTGTTCTTCATAGCCAGACGCCACCCAGCATTCCCCAAAGTTCTCATTCATCTGAGCTACTCTCCTTCTCAGAATCGATTAAATCCAGATGGTCTGCTGCCTCTGCCAAGTAAGTAAAATTATAAATTGACTTATTCCGAGTTAATAATCTGTTATATTTCTTCAGTTGATACGTGTGCTTTTGTCACACAGATATAAAGAATCAATCTCGAGAAGTACGAGAGGTTTCAGGGAGAAGCTATTGGCCCGAAATAGCACAGTTAAGGAGCTGAGCAGGGACGTTCAGCGTGAGGTGAGTGCTGGTGTTGCTCGCATGATGGAGCGTCTAGAGCCTATAGCAAAGCGCACCGGAGGTTCTGCACCTCCTTCCGGATCTAATGAAGGGACCTCAGGTTATTCATACAATGGAAAGAGTGTGCAGGAGAGCCTAATTATTCAGTCTCAAGATAGAAATGATGTGGAGACTGTTCATGGTACAAATTCCAATGCACCTTTTCATGTCTCAGAAAGCATTTCTTCTGTCCCTGGCCATTCAGAAGTTCATCAAGCACAGGTCTGATATCGTTGTTAGTTACTTCTTTTAATTTCCTTTTCTCTGTACTCTTTAGTGGTCTTGCTTGAAAGACGGAATTTTCTTATGGGAATTGGGTTCCAACCACCTGAACTCGGAATCCATTCCATCACACCCTTAGTTGGCGTGCAAATTTGATGGGCAAGTTGTCCACATCATCATTTATCAATGGTCAAAATTGCAGATCAATTTGGTATACACATTTGTTATAAGGGTTTAGAAAAAGTTTGATTAGTCTAGGAAGTAAGCGTAACATGAACTCGATGGGAATCATTGAAAAATCAAGGGGAAAAGCCCATACATTGTGGGTTAAAAAAGCCCGCACATTGTCAGCCATACAGTGGAGATAAATTGATAGATTGTTTATAAAGGGGAGTCTTCCAAAATTTATCCAGTGCTCAGCTTGCCAAATTTATGGTTTTGCCTAATTTTTCCCATTTGACCTATTGTATCTTTGGTGGAAGTTTATTTTCTGAACTGCAGTATCTTTTTAAATGCACAAGGCTTTTGCTACTACAGGGTCTAGGAGGGGCAAATGTATGCAGTCTTACCCCCTGCTTCACAGGAGGCTATTTCTAGGTTTTGAACCTGTGACCAATATGTTGCAATAGTGCAATTTAATCATTGCACCACAGGCTCACCCAAACTCCAGCATTTTATACCTTTCATAAATTTTCTAGTTAGCTCGGTAAGGTCTATTGCTAGGTGTAGCATAGACCTAGGAGGGGATCCTGCTTCAACCTTTTTGCTGCATGTTTTTCCATCATGCGTGTGTGTTGCATAATCTATTATATCCCAACCATAGAAAAGGGGGTCAGAGGCACTGAATTCATTGATGTGGGGTGGTTGTTGATGCAAGGGAAGGATTGATGTTCGGGTACTGCTGCAAAATGTGTCTTTGTGATTTTCAATCACTGTTTCAAAGTTAGGAGAAGCTTCCACCGACAAAATTATTGTTGATAATGATTAGAAAGTCTCATTTTATTTTATTTTAATTTCATATCTCTTAATTTCACTTGCAATTGGATGGAGTCAACAAAAATTTGCTCCAAATTTATGAAAATTATCTTGGAAGCTCAAATTATCCTGTGGTGGGAGTGGGACCATGCAAAGGGAGGGCCCATAACTTCCTTTGGGTAATGATGTTCTGATTAGGTTTGTTGAACCTCAATACAATGGGGCAATGATGTTCTGATTAGGTTTGTTGAACCTCAATACAATGGTCTAGAGCTGTTATTCTGAGAAATTGAATAGAGGCACACTGAGCATTGTGTCAAGCTTTCGTCTTAAACCTTAACACCATAGCACAACTCTTGCCAATCAAAAAGATAAATAAATAAAACACAAGGAGAGATGTTTTGTAACGGTCGTGTATGGTGCACAACCATGCACAAAAGCCTTCTCCAAAACACAGTAGTACTATTAAAACTTGACACTAAAGGACATGAATCAATATTGGGGTATTTCTATTACTCATCTTGAAACCGATAACACCGGTTACATTGCATTTTCCTTGTTGAAATAGAGATCTGCATTAACACTTTTCTTTTTTATTTCTATTTTTAATTTCTTTATATTTGGTTAATCAATCTTTTTATGCTCTGACCTGCAAATGAAGAACACATGCCATAGAACAAGAGAAAGCACAGACTTGAATATTCAATACATAGTCACTTTTTAACTACTTAGAATTTGCTTTTCATTGTTGCATTGACTGATAACTCCATAATCCTTTGCAGGACATACTGTGATGCTTTAGAGCCTGGATGGGTGTGAGCTTCGTGATATTTACATAGTGGCATACAAAATGTAAATCAACCCCCCATATTCAGAGAGTTGATCGGTCCAGTGTCCTGGATATGTGGGGTTGATTTACATTTACTCTAATGGAGAGGAGAAAAAAATCGCGCTCTGCATATATAGATATAATATTGGTTGAGTTATTTTCTGGTTTAACAGTTACTGTTGTCTTTATTAAGCAATGTGAGGAGATATATATAGGCCTTTAGAAAACGTGCACCGGAGGAATCCTGCTCCCCCTTGCTTCTGTTGTTGGATTTTCTCTTCTAAAAAAGAACTGGTAAAGTGCCTTGCTTTCCTTGTGCTTAGTATTATTACTTGAGACTTATTGTATTCCACATTCCACTAGCCTAAACTTGTTGACATACCACAATGGAGTTGTTCAGTACAACTAAGTTGCCACAAGTTCAACTTTCCTTGGGCTTGCTTGAAAAAAGAAAAAGGAACTTATTGCTATGGTATTTGATCCTGAAATCATGGTATTTGATCCTGAAATCATAGAATTAACGAGTGGTTAAAGCGAATGGATCAGATTCACGTACAAGAATTTCTCGTACGTCCTTGGTTTGTGGATTTAAAATCTAGTAAATGAAGAGAGAGAAAATTGATATTAAATCTATGGATCAGAGTCGTTCTCGTACGTGAACCTGATCCGCCCTTCCTTAATATAGCCCGTTTTCATATACAGCGCAAAGCATACATGGTTGTGCCTTTTAGCCTTTTGACGAGGGTGTGTTACTGTGTACACGGCAGTGCATAAAACCTTTTGCCGATAAATAAATATGGTTGAGGATTGCTGCTGGTTTAGCCTGGTTGGTTACTTGGTTTGTGTGGTATTTATGTACTTGTTCCTTGCCTGATTTCTTATCTTATATTCGTTTTTATCAATCTCCTTTTTTATTATGTGGGTCTTTTTCGTATATGAATTGAGATTTTGTTTTTTGTCGATCTATTGATTTTAATGACCTCATTATTTAATTTTGGGGGGGGGGGGGGGAAATTGGGCAACCAAAATGGAAGTATCTGTTTGGGGTATGGAGAGAACAATTTTGACTGTTTCATGAACAAACTATTATACCTATCAAATGATTTTTAATTAACGACTTCAATTTTTTTTAAATGATATTTTATAAATAGGACACAAAACATAAATATAAATTATATCATAGAGACCCTTTGAGGATATTTTACTATAAGAAAGGAATTCAATGTACATTCTTTTCCTAAAAATAGTGTTGTCTGATGTTCAAGAATTCCAGATGCTCGCAGCAATAGAATTTCTCTTATAAAAAAAAAAAAAATTTTTCCACTGTCCATTGGATTCTCACATTATTTAAAACGTTGATTTATCAATGCCCGTCAAATTCATTTACCTTAATTCCCAACCACGTGATCTAGTCAATTCTATCAATAAAAGCACAGAATCATCAATCATCATCGTACATCTGCCTCCAAGTTCAAATATCCAACTCCGGTCTGGCCAGGGTTTAAAAAACAGAAATGAAGATCCGAATCAGTCTTGGATCATTATTGGCCAGAATCAAGGGAATTCAACAAACCCCCTTATACCCTAGTTTCCATACATGATTGGACGGAATTGGGATCGGCCTATACTGATTCCTGATCTTGAATTCTTGATCAATCGAATCAGTCGATCCAAGTCGTTTTTACAAACCCTGGTCTGGCCGGATCGGATCCAGAATCAAGGAAATCGATATTATCCCCCTAAACCCTAGTTTCCGTCCAAGAATGGTTCGAATTGGGATTGGCTCAAATCGGCCGATCCGATTTGATTTCTCAAACCTTAGTCTGACCGGGCTAGAAGCTTCCTTACCTAGGTTTATCTAGATTGACTGACGAGTCGGCTGCATGAGAACCAGTAGACACGTAGACACATTAATCAGACAGGTGGAATGACATGTCATACCCACCTTCTATTAAAAAGCAAGGCCGTCCGGTAGATCAAATTTGATCCAAGGCATAGAGCACTGTGGTAGTATTAGTAACCCATTACCCAGAGGATTTGATCAGATAAGCACCTTCAATTTACCGGAAAATTAATATTCCGGCGTATCATCATCGGAGAATTGTTTTTCTTTGAGAGCTTAAATTAATGGCGACCCAAGGCAAGCAATTCCCACCGCAGAGACAAGAGAGGCAGCCAGGCAAAGAGTATGTGATGGACCCAACCCCTCAAGCTATCAGCCATGAATACAGACCTGCTAATAAGCTCCACGTAATTCATCTCTTCCAACCCATTCCCTCTCTTAATTAGTATAATACATTTATGCATGTAGTACGTTTTACCTTTAGGATCATCTTTTATCTCAGAATTAATTTTTTCATAAACCATATGAAGATTCAGACCCATAATAAGCTGGGGTAGTATGAATTGTTTGGGTTAGATTATCTTGTATTCCATCACTTGCATTAAGTGGCCAAGGGCCCGGAGGAATTGATCTACCTTGCACGTCATTCTTGTTATTGCCAGTGCCTCGCCCCAGAACTGGCATGTCCATCTGGTGTTTAGGTGTGGTAGCCAAGGAATTATTTTTTAGGTCTATATGGATATTTTTGGTAAATTACCTGAAATAGGTTCTCCTAGTTCCAACCCATCACACACTGTTACGATCTCATATCAGCTTATGGGGATTGGGAATTGATGTGAATTGATATGGTCTTAGGTCCCCTCATTTTGTAAATCAGTTTATGAGGTTGAGTTAATAATAGTATCAAAGCAGTCGATCCTTGACCCAATCCGTGCGGAAGAGGCGACCTGGTGCCAGAGTGAGAGCCCCAAGGAAAGTGCTGCCTGTCTCCAGGTATAAACCTAGGGCTACCTGCTTTTAGGCAAAAATCTTGGAGTAGGGTGACAGCCCCTTAGAAAGGGCTACCCGATCCGGAGTGGGCAGCCATGGAGTCAACAAATCACATTCTTATGTTCAATTGTGTGAATGTTTGTACAAAATATTTTTATCATTTTTCGCATTATCATAGGCTCTCATTTTCTAAATGAACAGGGGAGAGTAGCACTAGTGACTGGGGGAGACTCAGGGATCGGAAGGGCAGTGTGCTACTGCTACGCACTAGAAGGGGCGACGGTATGCTTTACGTACGTGAAAGGTCAGGAGGACAAGGATGCTATGGACACCCTTCACATAATCGAACAAGCCAAGACCAGCGACGCCAGGGCCCCCCTCGCCATCCCTGCCGATCTGGGCTACGACGAACACTGCAAACGAGTGGTCGAGGAAGTGGTCAATACTTATGGCAGGATCGACATCCTAGTCAACAATGCAGCCGAGCAGTATAAGGCAAGGTCTATGGAGGAGATAGACGAGGAGCGGATAGAGAGGGTGTTCAGGACAAACATCTTCGCTCAATTCTTCACAGTGAGGCAGGCTTTGAAGTATATGAAGGAAGGAAGCTCTATAATCTGTTCTACTTCAGTGGTTGCGTACAAGGGTAGTCCTAAGTTGATTGATTACGCAGCCACAAAAGGTGCAATTGTGGCGTTCGTGAGGAGTTTGGCTTTGCATTTGGTGGATAGGGGCATCCGTGTTAATGGTGTGGCACCAGGGCCTATATGGACGCCTCTGATTCCGGCTTCGTTTAGTCCGGAAGAGTGTGCCAACTTTGGGTCAGAGGTGCCTATGAACAGGGCAGGGCAGGCTCACGAGGTGGCACCAGCCTATGTGTTCCTTGCTTGTCCGGCAGATTCCTCCTACATCACCGGCCAGGTGATGCACGTTAATGGAGGGGTCATTGCGAACTCTTAGATATATAGATATGGTCGAGTACTGTTGGGGTTTTCACCTTCCAAGAGGAGAGGATGAACTACTAGGATGTGTATATGGGTTTGTGGTGTCTGGTCTGTAGTTATGTGAAATAAGAACCTTTGGTCTGTTAATAGTACAAGTGGTAATGAAGCTTAGTGCTAGTGGTGGTGTGTTGTAGACTTTAAATTTTTGTGGACTAAGAATGATGGGACAGAGAGATTCAATTAGGAAGGTAGAATGCCCAAAAAACATAGATTACAAGTGGTTCTAAAAGGTCACAATAATACTTTGATCACTAAAACAAAAAACAAAATTCATTGTAAACATCATGTTCTTACTCTTTATTAATGAGGAACCTATATACTACTGACCTGAGAAACAAGCCAACACAAGAATCCTGAAATAAAAGTGGCTTATATCTGGCCCAAAATCACATCTCCACCAGAAACCTTGAACTCAGATGGGACTGTCTCTACATTGAGAACCTTAACCTTTCCATCTTCAACATAGGCTGACCATCTGAACAACAAAAGCCAAGCAAAACTATCAACAGAGCCCTTAATAACAGCCACAACAATTTAGTAGTAGGCATAATTGTCCAACTTCTCCACGTAAGGGGTCTGAATAGCAAGAAAACAGTGACACAAGTGTTGTAGAAGAAATCAAAAGAAAAGGCTCACCTCTGAGAACGAGGTCCCATCAAAGCACCAGTAAGATCTTTGTCCAACTCCAGGCTCTTGTGGAAGCTCCCAGTGAAGTCCCCATAAAATTCAATCTAGATAGGATAAACAGTAATTACATACACCTTACACAACATTGCCCCTAGATTTTTTTCTAATCATCTCTGCTTCTCCTTCAGATTAATAAGTTCATAGAAATTAAACAAATCAATACAATAATAAGCAACATTTTCATTAGTGTCAGTTTGAATTATAAGAGTCCAAACAGCTGTGAGTTAGTTTGCCTTGTACATTGGAAACTTTCTACAAAAAAGCATATTGGTCATGCAAATTGAAGTACAAACATCAAGGATCAATTCCCATCATGATCAGGTACCTCTACATTGTATGTCATAAATTAGGCCAATTCCCAGCTCTTTGGACTCTCACAATCCAAACTGAACCCAAAAATGATTTTTTCCTGATGGGTAAAAGAGATTTGTATTGGTTACCCATTTCATGTGTCATGCATATGTTCTTGCAAATTTACTATATTTGAATTGGTCATATTACATCCGTTACACTTGTTCTGATGCTAAATGTTTCAAGGGCTTTAATTATGGGTGTTGGATCATGGTTATACCAGTGATGCTAGTTGGAGCCAGCTGAATGAGTACTCTGTTACCACTCCACTCTAATTAAGGTCATAACTACTGGCAAGTATTCAGGTCTTATTCTCACCACTTCGAAGTCCAAATTAGGTCTTATCCGCACCTTTCCCTTGTCCTTTCAACACATCCAATTTGCATTATATCACACTTCAATGGTGTTGTATTAGGTGGTCTAAATTGCACGTCCAAAGCATCTTAAAGAACCTTCCCTTGTCTCAAAAGAATTCTTTGTCGAAGGTTAAAATAAAATATCTGGAGAGTCTTAAGGTCGCTATGAGTAACCACCAGTGAAACAGGGCAGGATGATGAAATATATGGCATAAAATAAATGCAAGGACCGTTTACAGAGAGCCCTTGCAAGGCTGCAAAAAAAAATCAGTACCTTTGAAGTGGAATGTCAGGTAAAGATTGGTTTCTCCAAGCCTTCAGGCTCTATATCTTTCAATGTGTGTGAGTGAGAGAGAGAGAGAGAGAGAGAGAGAAGGAAAATCAACATCTATTTATCATTGTTTTTGAAATTTATATATGAATTTTTTATTTGATCTCAAGATGATGTGTGAACCAGCCGTCCTTAGCAGCTAGGTTAGCTGGTACCTTCACATGCTTGTTTGTTTTGAGTTAAAGTCTAGGAAGGTTTTTCTTCCCCTTTCCATGCAACATTCTTACTTTGTAAATGAAAATTATTTGCCAAAGATAAAAATAGAAACTACTACAGAATTGAGATAACCAAAGATTATCGTTTGGATTCATTCTGTCTATATAGCATTTATAGTATCTTTCTAAATGAAACTTGGATCGTTCAAGTAGAAAAAGGGGGATAGTTCAAAGATGCCAGATGGATCAGTTTGTGAGGTCTAGTGGGCTTTGTTTGCATTCTTTACCATAATATTAACTTTGCTTTGTAATGAAAAGATTACTCAGCAAGTACAGTGTAAAACTACAGAAATAGGAGAACCAACATCAGTTAAAAGCCACCAAAAAGTTTCCCATTAATGGTAGACCACAGAATGATACTGTGACAATATAAAGAGTTCGGAAAATCCATGACAGGCAATAGGATAAAGACATGGGAATTAGGATAAATTGTTCAGACAAGTAAGAAGTGCAGTATGTATGCAGTTGATAATGTGACCTTGCAAAAGCTTCAAATATCAATATGTTACCCAACTAAATGCTAACTCTAGAGTTGAAATGGCAGAGAATGGCTGAAATTTAACTTCCTCATATATCAAACCAAAAGGAAGAGGAAACTGCATAAAGGGATCTTGTTTACACTACTAAAAAACTTATGTGCCATTTGAGAGCTATGAATTGTAAGAACAATGCAAATGATGCTGAAAAATTCAGTTATAAAAAGCAAAAGAGGGAAAAGAAAAGGGAACTTGTTTCCATAACTCGAGCAACTTTGTGCCCTTCACAAGCTGCGAATTAAAAGAGAGATGCAAATCATGGAATTCAGAAACATGACCATAATCAATTAAATTGAAAGAGAGTTGCAAATCACAGTGAATTAAAAAACATTCACAAATATACTAAAAATTCAAAGATAAAGAAGTTCGAAGGTATCTTGTAGTTGCATTTGTGTGTTAAGATTTTGAGAGAGCTTACATCGTTTGCTTCAAGCTTCTCTGCCCATCCCTTCATAACATATGGGTCATTGACGGCTACACAAATTACAGAATCAATCCCCTTGGCCTTGAACTTATCGATGTTGTTCTTGTAACTAGGCACATGAGCTTTAGAACAAACTCCAGTGAATGCGCCCTGGAAAATGAGATGGGTAGAGCATCAATTGTTCGTTTCTGATGAGATTGACAAATACAGAATCCTGGATAAAAAAGAGTTTGCAAATGCCAACAAATAATATAGGACCTAGCAAATGCACAAAAAAATGCCGGGTAAAAAAGCTGTGAACGCTCAATCAATATAATTATGTCAAGTTCCACAACAAAAAAAGAGTAATTATGCTCAAATTAACATTACGCATTTGGCAGATCAGGCAACAAAAGAAAATGTACGATTTTAAATTTCAATACTAGGAAATTCGTAGGTGAAAGAAACTGCATCCCCAACCAAATTTCTTGAAAAAACATCAGCTACCCATCAACATGAAAAAATGGTCCAAATGGAACAAAATCAAGAAAAAAAAAAATCCAGTTATGCCAGCTAAATAAATAAATAAATAAGAAAAGCAGAAACCAGGGCAAAAAATAAAAGAAGAGAAGGAAATGAACTTACAGGGAGCCCAAATATGACGACTTTCTTACCCTGGAAAACAAATTACAGAACTGAATTAGTTTGTACTGATTTGATTAGATTGACGCCCAAATGGGCTCAATCAATAAAAGGGAAAGGGAGAGAGAACCTTGAAGATATCTTTGAGAGGTGTAGTGGAGAAATTAGAGGATAACCCTTCCTCCCAGGTACGAGCCTTCTGAAGAGAGACACCTGGAGCTGCATCAACGATGTCAGCTCCGACTGAAACGGACGCAAAGGCCCTCGAAACAGCAGCTCGAAACCCAGTCGCCATCCACTGCATCGAACTGCCGTTCGATCGCCTGAGAATTGCAGATGCCATGGCTATCTCCTTGTTTGTCTCTCTCGCCCTCTTTTTCGTTCCTGTAGTCTCTGGAAGAGAGTCAGTCAGGCTTGTTCTCTCTCTCTCTCTCTTATGATTAGCACAGATCAAGAGAAGAAAGCTAGGGCGATCTCTTTGGAATTGAACAGTTATTATGGGATCACCCGCGGGGGATTAAGTGCGTTACCCAGCAAATCAAAAGTGGGAAAAGAGTATCTCTCTGACTGAAATGAATTATTTACATAAATGCCACACATCCCCACGGCCCCTCTCAGAATCAGGCCTCCCTGGCGGATTCCGGATTTGGGTGAACCGATATACCTGGTCGATCCTGGATATCGGATCAAGGGTAAAATCGTAAAATCATATTTAAAAAAAAATAAATAAATTAGGGTAAAACCGATCAATACAGACCGATTCAGATTGGAATCATAACAAAATTGGTTGAGACCGATATCATTTCTCATACGAACTCTGAAACCCTAGTCTGGAATTTGGATCATTATCTTGAGTACGGATTCCCAGACAGTGCCAAGCTAAGGGCCCCTTTGATTCAGTAGAAACTAGTTTTTCTGTTTTTGTGCTAAGAGACGATTTTTGGTATTGTAAAAAGATGTTTGATTTTCTGTTTTTTGAAATGCTTTCAACAATGTAGTAGGGTTCAAGACATGAGCGAAAGCACAACGTTGTAGGTATGCAACTCACGAGTGAAGGCACGATATTGAAATTGCAGGTATGCTTCGTGGATATGAGCTTCAAAAGGATGAAGGTAGTCCAAAACTATGAGCTTCACACAAACAAGTTGGAGTTGCCGCTTCTGGATAGCGAGAAGTTTCAACAATGGATTGAAGTTGGGGTAGGTCGAGTGGAGTATCGGAATTTTCACAATTTTTGTCCCTCCCATTTCTTTTTAAAAACAGAAAAATAAGTATGACTTGTTCCTCATTCCTGTTTTTAGACATAGAAATATGATTTATATTTCTATATAAAAAAAAAATTGAAAAAAAACAGACAAATCAAACGATTTTTGAGGTGTTTTTTCATTTCTAAGTACATAAAAATAAAAAAACACAATTCTAAAACAAAATCAAATGGGTCCTAGGTTCTTTGAAGACCTCCCTAGAAGTTAAAGAAGGAGAATCCATTAGAAGCTAATCAGTTCATCAACTTAAGATCTAGCATCATTTTCTTCGAGTTAGATTGTCGGATTTTATAGGCTGAGACAAGAATGCATATCTATTCGATCAGACGGTTGTTAATCCATCTTGGACTATAAATGGTCGGATCACAACATTCGATCGGGCAACCATTTTAGCTCAACACGTGTTTGAGCCTCGGAGCTCCTTTAGTCGGGTCTACTTTACATTTGGGTTGGGCCTCCATTATAATACTGGCCCATTCGTGAATGAGAATGGGCCTCCATCACCGAGATATTGTTGATTGCTTTCTCCCAACATGATCTTCTTTCGTGGTTTTAATCAACCATTGTGATCCAATTCTTAAAAATAAATAAATAAAAAGGGGGCAAGTTCTCTAAAAAGGCAACATAGTTCCTGCATTAGCGTAGGACCAATAAGAGTGTATATAAAAGAATTAATGGGGTGGAATTTCTATATTTCATTGGTTGAGGTGATCATTTCACCGCCATCATTCTACGAATACATTATTTATTTATTTATTTATTTATCTTTTAATACTAATCTACAGGCCCCAATTTGATATCTACATTAAGTATTGACTTGAAACTTTTCCTTCGCTCGAAAAAGAGATAAAGGAAAAACCATTTGGTGAGTTTCAGCACACATTCATGAGTATAATAAAAACTTTCAAAATTAGTTGAGAGATCAAATTTGATATATGTAAATTTAATAAGTGAAAAGTACATTGTGGACTATATGATTAAAATAGTGCCTTAAACTTGATACTTGGTTAATCAAAAGGGTATTTATGAGTACTAGTAAGTTGACCAAAATTAGGTTGAAACTAGTACCACCTAAAGGGAAATAAGTGTCTTTTTTTTTAATTAGAGGAAAAAAGAATATGTACCGAAAAAAAAAAACTTAAATATTTATGTAAAATATTATTAAAAAAGAGAAGTCTCTGCTTTGCAGACCAAAGGTGGTCAAAGAGCAATTAAGGGCCAAAATCTCCCTTTATTGTTTTTTTTTTATAATAATAATAATAATAATAATTTATTATTATATTATTATTATTACAGGTAAGATTTGTGATGAGCACATTTATGTGTGAAATCTAGGGTAGTAAAACATGCATTTTACATATTTAGAATTGAGCTACCTTGGGTTTTACTCTTTTTTTGCAGGTTTTATATTTTCAAGGCCTTAAGGACTATCGGGCGCTATATCTTCAATTTTACACGTAAAGAGGTCCTATTTCTTTCCATGGTTGCGAAGAGGACGAAATTCTGAGCAAGATGGACGTGTTCAATTAAAAGTACACATTCGTTTGGTCACCCGTACAAACGATTATTCTTTTTCGGGTTAGAAAAAGAATAATGGATCAGAACTGAACCGAGATGCAAAACCAGCCTGTTTGCAATTGTCCCAGAGGTACAAGGAATACTCCAAATGCCAACAAGGATCGATGGACCACATCCTTAAGTGATTAAAGATTTGTTTTTGGTAACAACAACTACTTAGCGTAGTTGGTAAGCTATGGTGTACAAAATTCCCTTGCTCACCAAGAGGTCTCAAGTTTGAATCTCATGGTTGTTTTTTTTAGAGAATTTGTTGAAGATTTCCTGCTTTTCACTCACTTAAAGCACTAAGGGCATGGAGGGGATTTCCACATCAAATTAGAAGCAAGCAAAATCGTGGAAGGGTTCTTGCACAAGAGAAGAAAAAAAAAAGGAAAGGAAAATCGTGGAAGCAAGAAGAGAAGAAAAAAAAAAGGAAAGAAAAAAAGGGGAGAAATAGAGATTGTCCAAATCTTCTCTCTCCTCCACATCATCACCAAAGATTGTCCAAATCACACAAAGGAAGAAAAAAATCGTCCCTAGGAGAGAGAAAAAAGAAGAAAAATAAATTAGAAAAAAAAGGAAAGAAAATAAGCAAAAAATTATAGGAAATTTCTCAAAATTTATTTCTCTCTTCTCTCTCCTCCATCTTAGCACTTTTGGACTCAAAAGATCTCACAATCAATTGTGGGTTTCTCTCTTTTAGGAAAGAGAAAATTGTTATCCTACCTCTCCATTCCCTATAAATACAACTCATGTAAGAGGAGGAGACACAATTCATTCTTCTTCTAGTTTTTCTAGTTGCTCTCTCTCTTCCTCTTTCTCTCTTTAGTTCTAGTTCTCCTCTATTTTTCTCTTTAATCACTTTTGTAATAGTTTTTTTTATGTCAATTAAAGCAAGCACTCTTTTATTTTTATTCAGCTTTTTTATGTTTATGATTTATGCAATTGAGTTGTAATTTTTTAAGTTATAGTTCTAGGCTTAGATCTAGGTGACAAGATCACGAGCCGTGGAGCAATTTTTTTTCAAGTTCAAGCATTGATTCAAGTAAGTAGGCTCCTTCAGTAGTCTTCTCTCCCCCCTCTCATTCCCTCTTCTGACTACCCTTTCTTTCTTAATTTAGGATTTTTATTTTCAGTCGTTACATTATTGCTATTCCTTTCCCCCAAGGTTCATGGCTAGTGTATGTGATGGCTTTGCCCCTCCTAGCCATAGAACCATCAATTTATTGCTTTTATTTTAATTGTCTCCCTTTCCCTAAAGCCAAGTAGAGTAACCCTTGTAAAAGTTACTCTCTGGTCAAGTAGGGAAGCTCATATTATGATGCATCCCTCGGGCTAAGTAGAGAAACTTACTTGTGAGTCTCTCTCTAGCTTTATTCCCTTTCTTTTATTTTATTTTTATTTCAGTATTTTTTTTCTTTTATTTATTTATTTTTTTTTTTTAATTGCGTGGCTTGCGTCTTTAAATTCTTAGATGACGAATGGTTAGGACGTTATTTTAGATACATATGTTTAGGACGGTAATTAGAATTAGATCACAATCATTAATCGGTTCACTTTCGCATTATTAAAAGAAATAAAAAAATAAAGTGGCTGCTCTCTCTGTGTTCGACCCGTAGCTACACTGATCCGTACGCTTGCGGTTACATTTTAAATCTCAAACAATTTGTCCTTTTATTAATATTTTACATCTTTGTAATTTTTTTGGTTAAGCTCTTCAACCACTTTTATAAAAAAATAATAAAAAAAATAAAAAATAAATCATAACCAAACTATCTATATCATATATATATTTTTTTCATTTTAAAAATTACAAACAATAAACTTGACTTTCTTTTACAATAGTTTGTGATTTTTGTGAAAGACTTGTATAATCTTGAGGATTGAGTTCACTGTCCAACTGCATAGCATAAACTAGCGTCTTTCTGTGTCTATCTCTCTTCCCACAATAGGGACAAAAATATGATAACATAAGAGGGGGAGAGAGATAAACACATGGAGGTGCTAGCTTATGCTATGCAGCCTGACAACATTGTAAGGTTAAAAATGGTGATTTTTAGAGGATAATTCTATTCTTTTACGAATTTCCATTGGCCCCTGTGTTGGCATTGGGGCCATGTGACCAAGTAACGTTCGTAAGGTGAAAGTTTTTCTTCATCAGTGGGGGAGGAAGAATCCCCTGTGACTTTATGATGTCTCATCACAAAGTCTCACCCACCGTTTGTGTGGGGTTGAAACTATCCTCCCCTTGGGCATCCAAAGGTAACGATGTCAATGGAGAAGGAATTCCTCTTTCAGCATGGGTGAAAAGGAAATTCAGTCCAATCTATAATGTTTCTAGTAAGTACAAAATTGAGTAATGGATTTTTTAGATATGATGTTTTCAGAATGTAAAAATAGATCTGAACCATCCATTTACAAGGTTTTTCCTATATGAGCCATCTATTTCTCATAGTTGGGAGAATGCGTGGTTATGGTTAATATACTGTATACATGCAAGCATGGATATACACAAGATGCATGCCAATATAGAAGGATATTTGATTGAATCAGGTTCTAAAAATTTTGACATATGACTAATCTAGACCATATCCTCTTCATCTATTGGTTAGAATAGACACATCATTTGTCCAAGTGACAGAATAGATGTATCGTGAATATAAAAAACTAACAAACCATTGTGACAATAATATTTGACCTTCATGCATTGACGGGTATTTAAGATTAAAAAAAAAAAGGAGGAAGTTGTTGTCCTGCATCCATCAAATAAGAGTTGTTTCCTTGACCGCTATATTATTGACAGAACAAATAAAGTAGTAAACACTAGGAAGATTTCAGAGTCCTGATGAGTGCCTGAACTTCTTCTCCAAAATTATGTGTTAGGTCTGTTGAAAAAGAAACGAATGAGCAATCCTTTATGAGCGTGCAGTGCTTGTTCTTCAGACGTACAAAGACATGTCAAATGAAAGCAAAGGAAAGATGGAATGTTAATGGAAGGGGAGGGACAACAAGATATATATATATATATATATATATAGATGGAATGTTAATGGAAGGGGACAACAAGATATCTATCTATATATATATATATATATATATATGACTAAAAGTATTATCATTGTGGAAGTCCCCCAATATGGTTCTAAATGATTTTGCTTGGCTCTTCTTTTTCAAGAGCTTGTGGTTGTAAGTAGATGACTAGGTCATGCCAAGGCGTTGGCTTCCACAAGTAGTGTTCTTTGTCAGCTTGTCTCTTTCTCAAAGACAACTAGCTAAGGGTACTTCAAGGTTCAATAGAAGGCCCTACACCCCCTTACCCACACCCCCACATGAGGGGATGGTTCTAGGTTGGGTCAATAATAATACATTTCAAAAAATAATACCAAATGCAACTTTAATTTCAAAAAATTTACTATATGATTTCAAACCCTTTTGAAGTATAGTTTTATAGTTTATTCTTTTTAATCATGATTTTTTTTGGGGGGAACATAATGAAGTGTCTACACATAGATCGTATGATATTATAGGGTTTTTTTATGCCAGGATCCCATGTGTTCAGATAAGCTGAGGTTGTTTCAGCAAAACCCAAAGAAAGATAGGTGTTATCAAATAGTTCTACACATTGGCATGACCACATGAATTATGTGTCTGCGTGCGAGGGTTACACTCTCCCACAAAAACTTTTTTCCCTACTAGTATATACCTTCTAATAATAAGATCGACTTTTTCTTCATTGTGGATGGAGGAATCTCCTCATCACTGTCATGTGTCCATTGATTACTTAGAGGGGTGTTTTCAACATTGTACAGTAAAGAATCCAATCAAAAGGTCAAATCACCGATGGTGAGGGGAAATTCTTCTCCACTAGTGAAAAAAAAAAACTTTATCCATTTTTTTCTTTTTTAAAGGAAAAAATTTGAAACATAACATTTGCTGTGTTTGCTCCATAGTTCTTCTCTCCCTCCTCCTCAAATCGTGGTTGAATTCATCCTAAAGTAAAGGTTATGAGAGATGACACAGAGATAGTTGCCATTGATTTGTCCTATTCCATGTTTAAGCCTGAAGTAGTGAAGTCTCCACTACTTGTTTGCCCTTTGGCTTTCTTGCACTGTAGGCATTGTATCTCAGTTTCCTTCCCTCCTTCCTGGTTTTCTTTATTAGTTAAACCCCATCTCTCTAATTCAAATTCAAAGCAAAAACAGTTCCATCCATAATCTAGAAAGAGATATCACCCCAAAGGTAGAAAGCAACACCACCCAACTAAGATACTCTTGGGGGGAGAGAAGTGTGTTGTTTAATAGAGGTTAGTCAGAGTTTGAGACAAAACCCACATCAAATAACCTGGAAAGAGGACCCTTTAATTGTACTAGTGACATGAAATCATCTGTCAACTAAACTAAGGATAGGACTTAGGAGGCATGATTAAAATTGAACTCCTGATATAAGAACTTTACTCTTTAATTTTTATTTAGTTCCCACATTGGTGGTAATGGTGGTGGTGGTGACAAATGGCGTCACGGGTACCAATGGTTTCCACTTGTTAGCCAAAATAGAAAAAAACCATCCACCTATAATATATAAGCCATTAGTTCACAGATCATGATATTTTTTTACCTTTCATCTTAGCCATCTTGTTTGAAGATTTTCATTACATTGAATTTGTTTTGTGTTAAGTGACTTCATTCAGTTCATAAACATTGTACCTTAGTACTCTCCCCTTTCTTTTTTTTTTGGGGGGTGGGGGGGGGGGGGGGGAGAGGTCTCTTCAAGTCTATCACTGTCAACAGGTGCTCTTTGACCCCTCTTAGATTATAGTCTTCTTTCACCGTTCTCCTTAGCCTTCTTGTTTGAAGTTTTTTCTTTGAAAAGGATTTGTTTTGTGTTAATGATTTCATTAAGTCAATAAAACATAATATTTTTTTTTTGGTCTAACCTTTGGCCTTGCTAAGTCCACTAGGCACGCGAATACACCTATACATGTCCACTAGAATACTAGATCAACACCGGACCCTGTGAGAACCATAGAAGCCATGAACAAACATAATATTCTTCAAGTTACCATTTTTTTGGGGGAACGGGCAGGGAAAGATAATTCTCTTCAAGTCTTCATTGTCAAGTGGTGCTTTTTGACACCACCTAGATCTCTCTCTCTCTCTCTATAGAATCATCCAAGATTTTTGCCTTAAATTCATCTTATTTTGGATCCTGAAAATAAAAATTTTGATAAAAATAATTAATATTTTTTATTTTCCTATTTTTCCAAACAAAGTTCATCAAAAGGCAAAGTAAAGCTTTGAAAATCTAGAAGATTACAAGAGAGTGCATAAAATATATGGACAAAAAACATACATGGATGGGTATTTAATTGAATAATGAGTCTTAAATTTGACACACCATGATAGACAAAAAAATAGAAAGCTAGAAATTTTCTTCTTTCTTCTCAAAACTTTGGTATTTAACTATTTTTTACTCATCCTATTGGTCAAATGGATTGCTTAATTTCGAAGAATAATTATCATCATTTTATACATCGGTTAATTAGAGAATAAAAATGCTTGATAATATTTGTTTCAACCAAAAATTGGACTGAAAAATGTCCATCTTTTTATTTTTACTTTTTTGATAGTGGAGGTGGGCTTGAAGTGGGTTGGGGAAAGGGAGACGTATTGTACTTCGATGAATTGTACAGATGTAATGTTTTCTAGAGAAGATTAGTACAATGACCATAGATGAACCATGATTAAAAAATTCAAAAAAAAATAAAAAATAAATAAAGGAAATCAAAATTCATCTAAGCGGTTTACTTGGAAAAGGATCTCCTTGTGGATGCTTCAATTTTCCCTCCTATAAGAGTGATATGAAAATTCTAATAATAGATATCTACAGAATGACGTGAATTAATAACTATCAAATTTTAGAACCTAATTCAATCAAATACCCTTCTATATACTGGTATGCATTTGCTTCTATTTTCATGGATGTCTATGGTTTATTTATTTTTTTTTTATCAAAGAAAAGCATGATATATTAATGAGAGAAAGATTATGTTACAATAGTAAGAGAAGGCTGCTGCCCTGTGCACTTTCCATAGTCTTGAATTTTTTGAAACTTTTTACATGAGGGAAAGAGACTTTCCCATAGTCTTAAATTCTTCTAAGCTTTTTAAAAGTCTACGGATTCAAAGTGAGCTGCAAAAAGAAGTGCAAGGAAGGCCAAGGTTTCGGATTTCTGCGTAATTTTTGTAATTTGCCTATGCCCTTAATATATATGATATTTTAACAGAAAAAAAAAAAAGAAGGACCATGAAGTCTACCTATCAATAGATTTTGGGTTCCACCTGAACCACAAATATTAAAAACCCACTTGGAGATTCTTTTGCATGAGGGCCCCTTACAGAACCCTTTCCCAATAAATGGTAAAAAGTCATTCTACAATTGTGAAACCACTTTTTAAATGGTGATTTTCCATAAGATACCTGGTGATGACTAGATTAAAAAAAAAAAAAAAAATGCAAGTATGTGAGTGAGGGCCTTCAGAGTAGTTCATTAGGCTGAGTGGCCCAAAATATGGTCCCTTAAAAAGTTAAAATCATATAAACAAACATGTTTGGCTGCTCCCCACCCCTCTTTGGATTCTAAGCCAGCAAATGATGGCTAGTATGTAAATGGGGTACTACTGAAGGTGGTTTGTGGGTGTGAGTTCATGGAGAGCTTGAAATTAGTTGAAACCCATCATCATCCCTTCACTCTTAGTCATGTGGTACGGAGAATTTTACAGACTTTTAGTCTTCTTATTACCCTTTCCTAATTGCCTTTCTCTTCTTCTTCATCTTCATCTCTTACTCAGTTACTCTAGTTTTTATGACATTAGTTTTTTCACTTATGATGCATCTCACCAATGGTTATGTCTCACTTCATTATAATCACCAATCACAATAAGATTTCGATGTTGCTACTGCGATTATCGTATTTTCTGTTGTGTTTGATTCTTAAATTCTTACAAAGATTAGTGTTTCCATCACAGTATCATTCATTCAATTTTCATGTAAAAGTAAATAGTTATTAGGTTCAAAGAATGGGCCTAAATCCAATATTCCAACTGAAATACTCAATAGATCAGACTTAGGCCATCAATAGACCAAAGTTGAATGTCAAGCAAGCCACAACATAACAATAATTGCTAATGTACTTGATCCCCACTCACACGTATTTTATTTTGTTTTTTTAAATGTGGATTCTATGTAGATGATACATTCTTATTCTGTAACGTCGCCATTTATGTGGTGTGGGAGATTCTCACCACTGGCAGTGTAGGGAAAACCCTTTCGTTACATACTTAAATGGAATTTTTTCTAGTTGCCCCTCTCTAGAAGGTAAATGGGAGGGCAAGACTGACTTATTATAACCTATCCTCCCCTATTTAACTAGGCAACTAAGCTTCCTTAATCTAAGTCCTTCTAGTTTAGCTTATAGGTTAATGAACCCACCACCCTCTCCCATGTAATGAGGGAGGGTCAGCATAAAGAACTCTTCTTCTTTCTCTATGATCCTCTTTGTAGCCTTCATAAGTTGTCAAGAGAGAGTATCTAAGGAGTACAAAAGCAACAGTCTCCTGCTCTTGTTTTGGAAATGTGGAACTAGTAGAAAATGGAAAGGATTGAATCCCACCTTCATGTTTTGGGTGGGGGTTAGATATTGTAAGTACCCTAAAAAATAGGGCCGAGTTTGAATGCACTTGGTGAAGAAGAATCTCCAATCCACTCCCATTGGTACCATCAGATCATATAGCGAAGGGTAGAATCCAATCACACGATCACATCACCGATGGAGAAGAGATTTCACTTCCCTAAGGGTTAAAACACCCTTGGTGTAGATTATTCCCATTTAGCCAAATGGTTCTTGAAATTTACTAAAGAAAGGGTGTGCCCAGTGCATGAGGCTCTCTCCACTGTGGAGTCATATCGCACACAGCGTATTATCCCCGCTTTGCGGAGTAACTATTTCCGACTTGAACTTGTTACTCGCAATGGAGCAACTTTACCATTGTGCTAAGGTCTGCCCTTGTTCTAAAAATTTACTATACATTCTACAACAACAACAACAATAAACTCAGTGGGGTCGGTGACATGGCTCCATACAAAATATATATATATATATATATATATATAAGAGATTTCACTTCCCTAAGGGTTAAAACACCCTTGGTGTAGATTAATCCCATTTAACCAAATGGTTCTTGAAATTTACTAAAGGGTGTGCCCAATGCATGAGGCTCTCTCCATTGTGGGGTCATATCGTACACAGCGTATTATCCCCGCTTTGCGGAGTAACTATTTCCGACTTGAACTTGTTACTCGCAATGGAGCAACTTTACCATTGTGCTAAGGTCTGCCCTTGTTCTAAAAATTTACTATACATTTTACAACAACAACAACAATAAACTCAGTGGGGTCGGTGACATGGCTCCATACAAAATATATATATATATATATA
>NW_024870451.1:322258-348056 GCF_013358625.1 Macadamia integrifolia
CCCCACCCCCACCCCCAACAACATAGTTGGGGAGAGGAAGGAAGAGATGAAAAGATGAGAGATGAGATAAGAATGATGAAGGTAGATAAATGAGATTAAGAGGAAAGAGGTACGTCAAGCGACTTTCACAAAGCTTTTCGTTGATCGGGGCAACTCCCAAATCAGATCTAATATGCTCATTCCTCACTATACCTTCTATTATCATAATATTCTCTTTTTTTCTGTGGTACTGGGTGGAACATACGTTTTGATGATGAAAGGAGGAGAAGAAAGTAATACATTAGAAGTGTACTCCTAGTTGAGGCAAGAAATTCAGGTTAGAGACAGACCTTGGTGGCCAAAGCACACCGCACTTATCACCGAGTGGCGTTTGTCATTTCTTTCCCAGAACAGAAAATTTTATATAAACATCTTTCAATCTCGTCTACTCCACTAATCTATCATCCCCCACATTTCTGCTTTTAAGTTTGTCTTTTCCTTACTGTTCTTGAATGATTATGGGAGAAGAATTGTGGGTCAGTGTCCATAGTAAAAGGTGAAAATATCTCCAGATTAATGGAAGTTTCATATACTTGATAGACCCGTAAACATAACCTGCTTACATACTTGGAACAGAAAGACCTTCATGTATTTTCTACACTCATATGTGCATGCATATGTACTTCCGTTTATATAAAAAACACAAAACATGTCAGTAGTTTAGTCTTATATGAATCATAATGTGTTGAAGCTTAGGAGAACAGGGATGCCAGTGCAGCCAATCTGATCATGCTATCATGCTGAAACATTTGAGCAAAATCGCGTTAAGTATCTGTTGCTTGTGGGATGTGGTCTCTCTCTATATTGTTATGTTTGAGAATAAATAACCTCATCACATTGAGTGGAATAAAATTTCCTAGAAGAGAAAATACATGACAGATACCAAAAAATATAAATATATAAATATCTCACAAATTGTAAGAATAGTGGGTGCCCCAGGTTGGGGACAGTCCACATTAATCCAGTACTTCAACTAAGCCATGGCTTAGCTTTTGATTCGATGCTTACATGGAATGTAATCCTTTCCCAGCATGCGTCCTCCACTGACTCATTAGTCTCACCAATGCATCCACATTTTTGGATACAGAGAGTATGTGTGTTATCTTCGTTACACTATGTATGTTTGAATTTCTAAAGCCAAAAGCCTATGGCTAGGGATCTATCAGCCTATACCCATTTTGGGGTTTTGGATCATAACAACCACCTGCCCACTTCATATCTCATGGGATTGGTGCTATATATACATGGTTTCATTCCACCAGAACCTGCCAAGAAGTTAGTGACTGAGAACCCATACATGCTAAGAGAGAAAGAACTGTTGGCCATGAGCTCATCAACTGTAATAGCAATTCCAATTCAAGGAGGAGCTTCTCCTAAGAAGAAGAAGAGCATTCTCCACTATCTTACAGCAATGAAAGACATAAATGAGCACAGAAAGTTGATTCACAGCATCAAAGTTGGACTTGCGCTGATTTTGGTTTCGCTCCTGTATCTCCTTGATCCTCTTTTTGAGCACGTTGGAGACAATGCCATGTGGGCAATAATGTCCGTAGTGGTTGTTTTCGAGTTCTACGCAGGTTCTTATAACTTCTGTCATATTTTGTTATTTTGCTACACTTGCACACATTTTGTTTGCAGAGACAAAGGAGAAAAAAAGAAATATGTTACTTATAGCTGGTGTTTTAATTAATTATGAGAAAATCTTCTGTATGGTTGATGTTAGTCTTGTGTTACTGATGAATTCATGACAGGTGCAAGACTTGGAAAGGGCTTGAACCGTGGAATTGGTACAGTTCTAGGGGGTGGCTTGGGGTGTTTTGCAGCAATTTTAGCTAAAAACCTTGGCAAGGTTGGCCAGGCTTATGCCATTGGCATGTCTGTGTTCATCTTCGGTATGGTTTTTGTATTTGATAATAAAAGTTTGTGGTGTTTGTAACCTTAAACACCCTCTAAGATGCTAAATGTCATGTTGGCTGTGAAAGCCAACCATTATGTTGTTGGTTAGTGAATCACAACATGTTTCAGTCTCTAACAGTCTAATACAGGTACCTGTAATATTAGTTCACAACAACACAAGACCTTTCCATATATTCCTGGGAATTTGGAGTCTGATGTAGACTGATTTCTTATAATTAACCAATCAAACATAACTACATAAGGTTAAGAATAGCAAGATTATTGTTTGGGTTTTAACCTTAAAACTAGTACCCAATGTGCTAAAAACTATTTCTACAGTTTAGTAAAATGTACACTTGTGTAACTAATATTTTTCTTGTCTAAAATTTCTAGCTACTATCTCTCTTTTTTATCCTCTTTCCTTTTCCATTTTGGGGGGAGGGGGGAGAGGTGTAGATTATCTGTTGTCATTGTATTTCCCATCTTTCACTAATCTAAACAACCAGTTTCTGAATGAATCATTCAGGTGCAGCTGCTACATACACTAGGCTGGTTCCAAGCATAAGGAAAAGGTACGACTATGGAGCCATGATTTTCCTCCTCACGTTCAATCTAGTTGTAGTCTCTGGTGTGCGTGCGGAGAAGGTCATCAAGATAGGCCTTGACCGTCTCTCAGCAATCGGAATGGGTTTTGCTGTTTGTGTGGCAACAAGCTTACTGATCTTCCCTATATGGGCTAGTGATGAACTTCATTGTTCTACAGCTTCAAAGTTCAATAAACTTGCTTGTTCGATCGAAGGTTAGTTTTTTTGGATTTTCCGAAGACTGAAGAAAATACAAACTAGTTCGTAAAGTTCTAGAATTGACAATGAACAATAACAAATTATTAGAATCTCAACTTTGAATCCTTGAAGAGATCAACTCTAAAAATAGATCGGGGGGTGGGGTTGGGAGGAGAAAAAGCTTATTCATTCGACAATTTCTTGACCCATTTTAATGTAGGATGCTTGGAGGAGTACTTTAAAGAGATTGAGGAAAATAAGAATAATCAATCTGAAGCCAGTTTCAATGCCTGCAAATCAGTGCTGCACTCAAAGTCCATGGATGAATCACTGGTAAGTAGGAATAACTTAATTTAAAACTTCCTTACTAGAAGGATTATTATTCAATAACGCATTCTTCTTGCTACTCTGGATTTTATTTTACATGGAATCAGAAACTTATTAACTTCAGACCCTAGAACTTATTATATACTTCTCTTATCATAATAAAACTTTTATTTAAAACAAAGAAAATGAGTGACAGTGCCACCATCTTTATTTTCCAGGTAAATTTTGCAAGGTGGGAACCATGGCATGGAAAGTTTGGATTCTCCTATCCATGGCACAAGTACCTGCAAATTGGAGATTCACTTAGAGACTTGGCTGCCTCCATTCTTTCTCTAAAAGGGTGTCTGCAGTCTCATCGACAGGTATGATATATACTGCTTCTCTTGGCTTTATCTGAATCAATAATGTGAGATCAACCAGCAAACTTGGAAGGATTGTTAAACATGTAACACATAATTTCTCAAAAAAGATGTAAAATTAGAAAGCAGTTGATAACTAAATGGAACAACATATCCTTTTATAAAATAAACTAAGATTCACCGATAGAATTTTCAATTAAATCCAATAACTAAAGAACTTTTGCCATTCTTGTCTAGAAGACTGAAACCAAATTTTCTGAAAATTCCCAACATTAGTACAATCCCCCACCCCCTTGTTTTGCATGTACTGTTCTGAACTCAGTATTTCAATACCAAGGGGGAAAAAAAGAAACAAAGACTGACAAAAATAATTTAACTAACTACAGATCAGATACCATGATCAGGTGCATTTTTTTTTTTATTGCATGGAACATAAGAAATAAAAAATTGTCAAAACAGTTTTTTATTTTATTTATTTATTTTTTGATTCCGTCGGCTTTGAAGCCTGCAAACCAGGATTCTTTCAACCATGATGCCTACGTGTCTGATCTAAACAGCTCAAAGTATGTGAACATGCTGGATTAGCCACAAGTCCAATTGCCACCCTCTGATCTGCTCTATGAATAATAAAGAGTGAATATTCTTGATTTTTCTTGAATAGTGTAGGCTAAAAAGAGCATACTTTTTGCCATGTGGCATAATTCTATGGGAATGGGAGATTCATAAATTGAGGAATACATGGACAAGTTTTGAACCTCAAACTAAGTTAACAGTGGTTAAGGTCCACAACAGACCAAAAATATTAGAAAAGGGACTCAGTTTGGGTGAAGAGAGAATCTCTTCAATCACGGGTTCTGACCCTCTGATTGGACTGGGAAAAGGTATTTTTGACCTTATACAATAGGGGGTGGGAGTTAATGATGAATGAACCCAGAGTCCATCATAATGTCACATCACCAATGGTGAAGAGATTCTCTCTTTGCCATAGGTGAAGAAAACTTAACCCCCTAGAAAAATAAAGCTCTTAATTTATAAATTCTAAGGAAAAAAAAGATAGAACCATCAATAATTTTTTTAAAAATACAAAAAATTATCAAAATTTGTCATATTTTGTCCAATATATCGATTGAGGAGGAAAAAAAAAATTTTATAAAAATTTGGAAAGTCAAAGCTCGGTTAGAATTACTCCCCTTTTCGTTGTGGTCATAGAGAGCACGCTTAGAGCATCTCAACATACTCCCCCGTACAGTTGATGTGTATGACGGAGGATCATCTCCTATGTTGCTAATGTTGGTCACTGCTTATGTTGCTAATGCCTTCAAAACATATGAAAAGGAATCTCAGGGTATACAAGGAGATCTAGTGTCATAGGCTTACCCATGTAGATTCTTTTTCATGCCTTTTGATAGCATCCATGGATATGATCAGGAGCAGCAACAGTGGCACACAGGAATTTTCTACCTGTGAACGTGATCCACATGTAGAATCACAAAAGACAGTCAATGGTCCCCACAAGAAGATTGATGGACACTGATCAGAGTTCCCATCAATGGCTTGCTTCCTATGTAGTGGGTTTCTGTCTAAACAATGTGTACTCCACTACCCAGAAAAATTAAAACACCTGTCTCCTGTCGCAGTATCAGTATCAGACAGATTTAACCCACTGGTCAAACTAGGTTCACTCACAATGCCAGTGTGGGGAGGAATCTACATGCAGACCAATGGTGATGCAGAAAATGATATCATCCACATGAGACCCACATGGTTAGACCAGGAGAGAGAAATTAATAAAGAAACCCCAAGTGAGAGGGAAATAGTACCCGGGGTCGTGGGAAACTTTCTCACATAGACCATTGTTAACCCATTACTAATTTCATTCCTGTTATGGTTTTTCAGCCATCATCAGTGCCTATGATCAAGAAACCATGTGAAGCAGTGGCCTCTCTGCTTGCTTGCACACTGAGAGAGCTTGGAGACAGCATTATCAACATGAAGAGATGTCGGCCAGTTGTGTTATTAGTTGCAAAGTTGCAGCTGTCGAGGCTAGAGCTTAGTGAAGCTGTACTTCCTTACATGCTCAGGATGCTACCAGATGATGATGGTTTCGAAATTGCAGGCTTCATATTTCTGCTGATGGAGATGGTGGAGGTGGTGGAAAAATTGGCAAAAGAGGTTGAAGAACTGGCAGATTATGCAGGTTTCCCTCCTCAGCAGCTCAAGGATGCAGATTTATGGTGAAAATATTGATGCAAGCAAGTTTTGACATCATAAATTTATCAGCAAATAAAAAGAATTTTAATGAAAAGTGGAGGAAATTGGGTGTTCAGCAGCCCATAATGCAAAAGCCAACATAAGCAATAATATGTAATGTACATGGAAAGGAAATCACAATATGTATGCACAACACGGCCAGATACAGTTCTTTCTAAATAATGTTTAGCTTTTTTCAATTTTATCTTCTCTCCATCTCATGACCTTCTCAAAAATAAATAACAATAATAATAAACAAAAAAAAAAAAAAAAAAAAAAAGACTTTCCCAATATAACCCACATCCTGCATTGATTAGGTTTTGCAAATGGCCAAAAACTTAACATCTCACATTTCTTGATAATGAGACATGTAGATGCACATTTTCACAGCTAGACTTCAAAGTGAATTAACCTTTTTTATCAAATCAACAAATGGTTGTCAGTGCAGTACCAAATTTCCACCTAAGACTTGCCCTATTTGCAACTCATTGAACTATGGGCAGAGAAACCTGCTTTTGGACTAGTGCGACTTATCCCCTAACAGATATCTGACACAGAAAATAAATAAATAAACCTTCACCAGTGAATGTATCCTCTGGCCTGCTGTATCTAAAAATTCCAGACTGAATCCCTCAAACAGTACCGCAACCTAAAAGGAGCCTTGGAGGGGCAAAAATAAAATTCTAGTTGATGACACGAGCACTTCAGTACAATTTCAGATACAAGACTTAGAAATGGAAAGAGTATTAGACTGAGAATATTTCATAATACAGTACCTCTATAGTAAAGTAGAAATACAGAATGGTATGCAACATTTGTAGTTCCTACAAGCAGGCTGTTGCATTCTTTCAGTGAGTCGAGAATCTTTTATCATGGTTCATGTTGGGTCCAGAGATTTTGCATGCATCACCCAACCTATTCTCCGTCCCACCATCAATAAGTTCCGATTCATGAGCTGCCAAAGAAAGCACTGGCCTCAAGGATGTATAATGGCATGGGAATCACGTTCCTGAGGGCTTTGTTCAGTCCAGGTTGTTGTTACAGTCTGTTGGAACTTAGTCTCACATTTCATGCTTTGTTCTTCGATTTAGTTTTTAACCTCTATATATTTTTATTCATGTTTTATATGTTTATATTGCTGAAGAGGGCAAGGACATGTCAAAGACCAACTACTCAGCAACTACATCGGTCACTGACAGTAGATACCGCCCATAAATAAATTTGTAGAGAAGATATTAAGATCCAAGAGCCATAAGGCTAACTGACTATTTCATAGAAACCAAGCACCATCAGCATCGACAAAGTAAGACTGCCTTTACAAGTCAAATAATAAAAGCATCTCTGCATATTTTACTTCGTACAGACTACAGATTGACTTGCGGTTACCTTATAATAGTACAAAGAGACAAATTCAGTAAATTCTGAGCGATGTCAATCTGTTCCTTCAAAGAACCATCAAGGGCCTCAACAAGATTCAGTAAAAAACCATCTGCACCATGCTTAGCTAACAGAGACACTGCCACTGGAAGGTTATCATATGTTCCCAATGGTATGCTGACCTGCAATTTAGAAGCAATACATGAAAGACTTTCTGTTACAAGTTTGCTCCAACAACCAGCATGATTTGAAATCATCTTATGCAGATAAAAGGATAGGAAAGAATACCTGGCAAAACCCTGAAAATCCAGCAACAGATAGCAAGCTGAATGCTCTAGCATGGAAATGTTCAAGTGTAACAGTATCTGTTTGCAATTTAAATGGAGGACCAGGAAATGTAGGGATTGCAAGGATACCATATTCCTACAAAAAAATCATTCAGTAAAAGCATGAAGACAATTGGACAAGAAGTGGAGCCATGAGCAGCACACGAATGCTTCAACTTGCTTGTCAGAATGCGAAAATTATAAACAGCAGGTAGATTCCAGTTTAAACAAAATTTCCACAAGAATTTCATGTTAAGTCTAGTGAAGGAAGCTGCAGAAGAATATCTCAATCCAAGAAATGTATGGTATGTAAGACCAGTAATTTAGATTGGATACTTCTATTTGTCCGAGTTTTTAGGGGTTTAGCAGTTTTAGACCAAAGTTGGGGGTTGAGTTCACCACTTGGAGAAAACTGAAGGCCTCAAAGAACTCTTTTTTTTTTTTTTGGGAAAATTTCCCTCGCTTTTTGTTGGATTTCTTGTTTCTGACTCCTCTTATGAGGGAGTCTGTTCAGCAGTTTGTTTCTTTGCTTTATTTTATTTTATTTTTTTGTGTCGCTCAAAGGGAAAACGCCTTTATTTAGTAGTAATAAGACAGCTTTTGAGGTAACCCCATTACATCAGATTGAAGGATGGTAACAAAAGAGGCTGGGTTTCATAACAAAATGATTACTTGACTAGTGATGTAATAGAACATGAGAGGCAGGCCAATTGGATGCAAAGTTGGTCTAAGCACATACTGACACAGTGGAGTAAGGGGTCCCAGCGGTGGGATAGGAATCGTCTGGTGCGTCTCTGGGTCATGTGACGTTGGTATGTTGAAATCTCAAGTTGGGAAACAACATGACACACACCCAAGGCTGGTACAGCTGGAACAACTAATTATGGGCCCTCGGAAAGACTTGAAGGTAGCTGATGTCGGTGAGAACTGGTGGAACTAAGCCCCTCATTATGGCTTCATCGGGGATGTTGCTTGATAGAGCCTCTGTGTGGGGCAACTGGCAAGAAGTCTACTGCCATTCCCCCGCCGGGAGGGGGAGGGGGGGGAGGGGGAGACCGCGGTTGGGGTGGTACAAGGTGGTTTGGAGTCACTTCGGTTAGTTGACATGATCACAAAGAGTGGGTAGGTGGGGTGAAGTGGTAGGCAGATGTGAAGAAGGCAGTGCCGCAGTTGGAGACAGTAAGGAGGGGTCAGCTGAGGAAGGTTGACATACATCTGAAAAGCCACCCAAGGAGGTGAAGCTGAAGCTGGGAGACAGGATGGGGGACGATTAAATAGACAATGGGAAGTAGTAGTAAGAGATGAGGGTGATGGAGAAAGAGATGAGAGCCTTGAAAAGCTCCCTCGGATCTGATATCGGTGCCTTTGAGGCCACCATGTGAAGACTGAGAGTCAAAGAGTTCATGTTGAAAGCCGAATTTTGGGAAAAGAGGTGGCTACAGGAGACTTTAAACTGGGGAAGACATGTGAATGGGTGACACGTTGAGCTCCATTGTCGATGCAAGTATGAGATTTTCCAGCAGAGAGGTGTGATGCACAGTATTTATCTACTGGTAGGTGGCATGTAGAGTCAAGAAGAAGGTTGACTGGTGAGGAAAGGGGCCACGGTCATGATGGCACTCAGGTGTTCTTTGAGAGACCAGGGAGAAGAAGACTTGGTGCTTGAGGAGGATTTTTCGCTTCTGGTTTTCCACTAGAGGGTTGAGAATTCCATTGGTTCCTATGGTGTCTTGGGAAGAGCTGGATATCTGTGGTGACGACGTGGCAAAAAGATAGGGAACTAGAGGTGGCAGAGGGGAAGTCAGTGGAGGACTACGCAGTCCAGACCTACGCAGCAGTGCTACAGGGTGATGGGCCACGTGGGCAGGGAGGAGGAACAATCATCCAAGGCCCCAAAACTCTAGGAACTCTGCAGCATGGAGGGACATTTATGGAAGCAAAATCACGTGTCATCATGAAACTATACGTGAAGCATATGCATATGGGTAGATGAATCTGGTTCAGATAACGTGAGGCCAAAGTCTATGGCCCACCAAATAAATCTTCATTATAGTCAGCAAGGGCAGAGAATTTGAAGACATGGTAACCCATACCAAGCTCAATGATCTGAATGGGTTGGGGGGACTTTCCAGAGAGAGAGAGAGAGAGAGAGGGAGAGAATACAAGTCCTGAACGTAAAGATCAGGGAGTGAAAGGCCCATTAATTTGCCAATGAGACTCAGGTCCCAGGCAACAGAGAGATGTGAGTGCAGCTCAGGTTTTATCTCGATAACAGGTGGGGGGCTGGCCAACATGCCATTTTGGGCCCAGCTTGGGCAGTATCCAAATCAACAGAATCCTCTCGCTCAACAATGTTGGCCCATGCAGGGGAAGACTGGTGAGTTAATAGTTTTTTCCTTAAAAGAGAGGACAGAAGGGCTGAGAGTAGAGGAAGAAGGCTGCTGAGAAAGAGGACGAACTAGAACAGAGAAGGGTACGTCCAGCAGTGACACAGCAGGAGGAGAACCAAAGGGAGTGTCTGAAATTGCACTGAGAAGGTGGTCCATAGACAGGGGACATACCAACAAACAGGAGTTGGTAGGAGTCATAATCATGGCGTCCATGGCAGCATCGGCTGTCCTATTTAAATGCCACACAAAACTTTTTCTTTGTTGTTCTGTGTCCCTCTTTATTTTATTTTTCTCTGTTATTAGATTAAATTCCATCACCACAAACCAACTTTGTGAGCTTACCACTAAGCATAAGTCATTTGCTCTCTCCGGTCCCCGGTCACCAAAATATAAGTATATTAAGATATTTTGCACTAACAGAGGTAGTGAGTGAATGTGCATGCATGAATCTTTGGGTCTCAAGAAGGGGAAGAGAGAGAGAGAGAGAGAGACAGAGTGTACCTCAAGAAGGTCTGTAAGAGCAGTACGGAATTCATTCCTAGCAGCATTACAGACGTCAATGTTTTCACTCGTTGTCTGAAGGGCATCCTGTATCCTTTCTGATATGCCTGGACCTAAATCAGGCTTAACTGAATTGATCCATTCTCCATGATTGTTTTTGAACTCACACCTACATTTCATTGTAGAGGAATCAATACTTTTTCCTCCCCCCCCCCCTTTCTTTTGGAGGGTGGAGAGGAAAAACCTATCTCCTAGATCACATACTTTTGCAGTTCTGTTCAGTATTCGTACCTCTGAAGCATCCTCAAGGCGCTAGAAAGGGCCATCAATGATGGTATGTTATATTCCGTTTGATCATTTTCTTCAGTCATAAAATGCTTTAAAGTTGGAACTTTATCCTTAACATAATCACCAAGGTTTGTATGTCTAACAACTTGATCTAAAACAGAAAGATGATGAGGTAATACATTACTCACCATTAAGATAGATGAAACCTATTGCAAAAACTACAAACCATAAGATTCAGAATTTACCTCCAAACAACTTTTTGAAAGACTCAATAAGCACCTGAGTCACTCGTTCACTGGGAATGCCCAGAAGTTGGAAACAGTCATCAGGAATGATAAGGAAACTTGGTTGTACAGGTTCCATATTAGTCAATTGCAATAGCACGCGCCCTACTTGATTTAAGATCACAGGATCCCTTGCAAACCACCCTATATGATAGTGAAATAGAGTTCCAGGAAAAAAGGTCTCAGTACAAATATACAACCACTAAATACAACACACCTTTTCTGCTAAAGCAGACTTCAATCCAAGTACAAATTTAACATCAAACTACAAGTATGCCATGATTAAAGAAACAAACCAAAAAGTGTTTCCAGCCTTTGTTTAAAGAGTAACCTCCATTACAGGGTGCCACATAGAGAAGCTCTCTATGTGGTACACCCCTTTTCAAGCCACGTGCAGTACCCCTTTGGTCAAACCAACCATTAGATGGGAAGGACCCACAATAAATAAGACATGAGTTAAGTTTTGGGCCCCAACTACACTATATGACCCACAATGAGAGGACACTAAACTTGTAATCTCAGAAAAAATACCGAAGTTCTCCAATTTGAAATTTTAGCCAATCTTTTAAGCTCCATATCTCCATATTGGGAAAAAGGATTTCACTGAAACTTTCCAAACTGATCAATGATGATGTGGAAATATGGCAATAAATTTTTGCCCCAATAGAACTTCCCTGTGACAGATATCAGGGCCATCCACAGAAGCATCTCTAGATGGGGCAATCAGGGAAATCCACACAATTGTTTAAATATAAGGAAATATTCAAGTTATTAAACATAAGCAGAGAAAATGCTTCTCATGAACTCGCTTCCTGGCAATTGGAATGAGTAACACCAGTCAGCCGCTACACCCATTCCCATTACAGCTTTCAAAGTGCTTGGAACTTGACTTATGTAATGTCTGTGCGCTTAGTTCATTCAATAGATCTATACTTTCTTAAAAAAAAAAGATAGATGATATCATACTGCTATACAACGATGGGAGGGCAATATTATACAGCCAGATAGCAAGTATCAAAGTTGCAACCCATAAATGCCTCAATTGTGCATTGCAGTTCACACTTTAAGTTGTATTATTTTTCCTTTTTTGATAATTTTCGGTGGTATGGTAACACTGGGTACAGAACTTGGTGAAATGAATATTGGCAGAAGTGTGTTTTCCATGCCAAGGATGTAGTACAATGCATGGTAATCACAGACGGACTATAACTTTTAGCATTGATAGAAGTAATCCTCGAAATTTGAAATAGGATTTGTATAACTGAGCCTAATTAGTTCGACTAAGGAATGTGTGAGTTGAGGTGAGCCAGTTAAGAGCTGGTGGGGAACCTCATTTCTAATGGCCTAAAAGTCATAGAGTAATTATTAAATAACATAAAGATTAGACCAACCCTAAAGCCATGCTTCAAGATAGAATGTGAAGGATTTTCTTATAAATCAACTCGATTGAGTATCTGCACTAGCAATTTACCAACTGTGTCAAAGCTCTGTGACATAGGAATAACTCCACTAATAGGAACAGTTGCATGTGAAGGCCGAAACCCATAAATTCCACAAAATGCTGCTGGTACTCTTACGCTTGCTCCAGTGTCAGTGCCTGCTTAGAAATTGCCAACAGCCAACAAAAGCATTTCCATGAGTCCCTCCACTAAACCTAATGATGACATTTCAAAAAATTAATAATAATAACAGAAATTGATACCTCATTGGGGGTGGGGATGGGGGTGGGGAACCTAACCTAAGGAGAAATCTACAAGCTTTGCAGCCACTGCTACAGCAGATCCACTTGAAGATCCTCCAGGTATCCGATCTGGGGCACATGGATTAACGGGAGTTCCATAGTGTTTGTTCTCTCCATATAGACTACCATCAAATATTTGGGAATGTCATAAAAAAATATAAAATTTTCACATAAAAATTCAAATATCTACAGAAGAAGAAGAAGACTAATTTTGGTAATCTACAGTATTTAGTAGATTGTCACATCAGATCATTCATTCTCTCTCAAAATTGAGGGCAGGTATCCCCACATCAGTAGATATTTTTAAGCATATGATAGCTAAAGTCCACAGTGAATAAATGGCGACAATTTTAATTATTGTGGAGAGCCAAAAAATATAATCAGATCATTAAAACACAGAGTAGGAAAAATATCTGGGCTAAAGTCCCTCAGTACAACATGCATTTCATACATGAAATAGATGATGAATTAAGTAATTGGAGTTCATATTCCAGATTGTACAGCGTAATCATGGATACCTCAAAGGCACAAACATGTTAGTTGTGTCTGACACAGGCACACTGGGTGTATTTGGAGGATATGGCATGTGGGTATCTTATCCATGACAAGACAGATCAAAGGTGGAAGTGGAAACATATGAACCAAATATTTATCTAAAGGAGGAGTCAAAAAAAAAATCAAATGAAACTCAAATTCTCTTATCCTAAGAATTTTAAAAACCAACCAGTAGGCCATTTCATCCATGACAGTTTTGCCAACACAAGTGGCACCCGCATTCAAGAGAGCTAAAACAGAGGGAGCCGTTGATATTGCTGGTGGGTGAGTCCTCGCCCAATCCGGATTCCCAAATCCAGTCACGTATCCTTCAACATCATATCTGTTCCCACAAACCCAAAATTTCAGAATCATTTCAGAAACTACAAGTGAACAGACAAAGGAAAAAACAGAAGAAAAATAAGTAAAAGCAAAGAGAGAGAAAGAAAGGTACATGTCTTTGACGGCGAAAGTGAGGCCGTTCAAGGGAAGTTGTTGAGGAGAATCAGTTACTGGAGGTTGTAGAAGCAGTTTCATAACGAAAGCTCCAAAATCAGACTCTATCGCCGCCATCTGTCTCTCTCAGTGAAGACGAATTGAGCTTACAAAGTAGAGAGTAGAGAGTTGAGAGTTCCAGAGAGTAGTTGGAGACTTTGTTTTATAGTCTAATGGTTTGTTCACTTCAAGGTGTTCGAAACTGTCTCCAGATACCAGAGGATTGGAGGGAACCAACTGGAATGCTAAACCATGGAAATACTAAAATGAAAAGACCATACTAGCTCTCCAGTTAATTTCTTGCCTACGTGGCCTTGGTGACTAGATGCTGACCAGGGTCCTGACGTGTGACTAGTGACACCAGGTCCATCCATCACTCATTACTTGTGTAACCAGCGAGAGGATGGAAAGTTGATCCATTCTATGTTTCGGACAGAACATAATATGGTACTAAAACATTGTATCTTATCAGACATATCGGCCATGACGTACCGGTATCAGCCATGGATAAAATCTCAAAGTGACTGTTTGAGATCGAATTGGCTTGATAAAACCTGAGATGTCAATCGGCATCCGTATCAGGCCGAGACTGATATGGATACCAATACCATGTTTTATAACCATGCTCCATAAACCATGATTGGCCACGGGATCGGTCTCTGCAGATTCCTAATCTGATTCGGCTGGAATCGGTTGAAAATCGCCAAAATCCGCTTGAACCCTAAAACTCGGATTTATTTATTTTCAAATAAAAAAGCAGCAGAAATTGAGAATTGATCAAGCTGACTCCAATCTGATTCAACCGAAATCAGTGATCTGATTTGAACATGTTTTGCTGTAAATTTTTAGGGGAAGAGTTGTCTATTTGGGAGCATGGCTCCTTAACAAACATGAGGTCACTGGAAGCGCTACTGGAAAAATCAACAGTGAGTATTTCAACCTTTCATGCGCGGTGGGGCAGTCATTCCCCCCGAGTTTGGGTGCACAGCCCCTACACTCCCCTACACTCTCATTGTTCATAACCAACTCAAAGGTACTGCCCCATATAAACATTGCATATTAGACTTTTGGCTTCATGAACACTGAAAATAAGGAGATAATGGGAAATACAAATTATTTTCCCAACTTTGTGATTAAGCTGCAGAGTTCATGAGGCTCACATTATCTGTAAAGTTATCATTTTTGTATCATCATCCCCTTTATTTTAGAGCTGTACTAAAGTAAGCCATGAAAGCTTGAGGATTTCATCCTTAACAGTGTCTTAAGAGCAGCACAAGATATGAGACAAACAAGATATTAAAAGAGCTGACAACAGCTTCTCCAAACATTTTATCTAACACAAAGTCACCATCTCATTCACTACATGAAATAACACCAGAAAGCAGCTTGGGGAGGCAGAGTCATCACCTGAAGCAGAAAGAACAGTAGCAAATGAATTCACTTGGTGAAGATTTATGCTAGATCTTATGGAATAGAGATTAGAGAGTCATGATTCATGCATCTGAAATGCTTCCAATTTGAAAACATCTGGCTCATTTGTCTATTTCCAATTCAATGGAGTTCTAAAATCAGATAATTCTGGCTCCATTTGTTTATATGCAGGTCCCTACTCAGGAAAATCAGATATTTCAAAAACTTGGCTACATCCTACCACTTCTGCAGTGGCATGAGATAGATGATGAGTAAGCAGCAAAGAATATCAGTTATAATGAAACAACAAAAATGACATCCCCTCCAGGTTCATGATGAATCATGCACTGATTCATTCATAAAAGAATGCAAGGGTACCGATAATCTTTGCACCCCAAAACATACAAAAATAGAAAAGAAAGGGTCCTGAAATCATCAACCAGATCCTAGGTTTTCATGTGAATAAAATAATTATTAAAAGAAAAAAAAAACTTATTTTTATCACATAAATCCTTCATATGTGCAAGTAACAAAGTATATGAAGTACTACTGAGAATATGGCCAGTTACTATAGCCGCCAAATGCAGCCCAATGCCACATAATAAATTCAGTTCTTATTGATCTAGGAGAAAACAAACTATTATTGGCATGTCCAGTTAAATCTTCATTTTCATGTTAACTGATATGATACATAGAACAGGTTTTATCAGCCCATGCCAATCCATCTGACGCACCTTTTACTTTCAACATGTAGAAAGCCAATTTCCACGCAGAGGGAGTACTGCATATCCAGAAAGCACATCCCCCTCCCCCAAGGAAAAAATCCTCCTTTTAAGTCGATTAAAGATTATAGTCAAACAGCCGACTTCAGCAACTAATGCTAAATTTTCTTTTCAGCCCTTGGTCACAGTTATGGAAAAGGTCTTTCTCATTCATCAGAAAAAGGGAAATCTCTACTGTTGTTGTCAAACTACACTCAACCTGATCCCATACCATGTGTGCTTACACCAATCATGTTTTTGAGACCTGAGTTGCGGGTAGCACATGTTTGGGGAGATTTTTTTTTCGTAACAAGTACTCCCACCAGAGGTCATCTGCCCAGGTAATATAAATTCATAATGCACATTCTTTATTCATTGCTATCAAAATCCTCGTAAAAAAGATCGTGTGTCTGTTCATGTACATCCGTTTCCTCACTAGTATCAAAAGTGCCAAGATCCAAAGACTGCAAGTAAACTTCATCATAAGCTTCAATGGTTAGACCTGCCGCAAGGAACAGTTCTACCTCATTCACAAAGCATTCTGTGTTTTCCATTAAGAACCTCTTTGCAGCATCAGATACCAAAGCCTTGAACTCCTCTCGTTTTTGTTCTGGTGTAATTTTGGAAAGTTCACGTTTATTTCTGCAATATAATGCAGGAAAAGTGTCAACTTCCACCTTGATCATACAACCAATTGGGGTCACCCAAATCATATTTATGATTCTTACATGGACCTTTATTGTTTTTTGAAAAATAAAAATTAACTTGCAAGCACTCACAATAGTAATATTTTGTATATTCAAAATGAAATGGTATATTGGACGGTTAACGACCATCAGATCAGACAACCTCTCATGAGGAAGCATTTACAGAAGTGTCATTTTCTATGTCAGGGGTTTCGCCCCCATGTGTCTAGGCGTAGGGACCAAACTCCCCACAGAAAACATTTTCAATTTTTTTTTTGGGGTATAATCTTGTAAGTTTCCCTATCCCTATTTTTCATCCTTATCTTCCACCTGGGTGGGCCCATTCATCTATTACCTGCTGCGGACGGCGATCAAAATTATATTTAGCAAAAAAATTCATGTAAGATATTGAAACTTACCGTTTCATGAAAGATTCAACCACACCAAGTATGTGATGCACGAGAATTTCCACATCTTCCACCTATAGAAGCATTTGAGCAGAGTTAGCCATTTGCAACTGACTACCTTGTAATAAATAACCTAAAAAGTGAGTCTGGGGCTTTCAAATTATGAAGAGAGAAAATTCAGCCTATTGATGTGAGATGTAAATGATAAACAGATGGAGTAGGTAAGCAAACCATCCCCATGGGTCACATATAAGATCTGCTGCAAAAGATCAACTAGATTTGATGCTGATAACCATGCATCATGACGTAAATTTAGAAATAGCTTCATAGTTCCAAAAGCTTGGGATTTCATGTAGTAAGGTTTATGATTCAGTGGTGGGCTCAATACAAGTTATGTTAGGATTTCTATCAAATTATTGGAGTCAGGTGACTAAGAAATACATTAAAAGCACTCTGCATCCGCACCCTAAACATCACAAGTTTTGGTGAACTTTGCTTTCATCACCGATTCATGTTCCCTTGCCACATGGACAGGACCCCATACTCATTGCACAGATCAAATGTTACCTTGAAACAAACAGAGGAAGATGTTAAAACTTAAAATTGAGTTTAAAGTTTCGCAAAATTACAAGAATACTGTTTAATTATAGTGGAATCTATTGATATTGGAGAGTCTAATTAAAGCATTGCATTCACTTCTATTAGGTATATTGCCGCTGGTTTAATTTCTGCTACAAATCCATGGGTTTAAATGTCCACTGGTCCTTAATATTTGAAATCCAAAAATAGAAGGTACATCAATTGAAAAAGCCAGAAGAAAAACTAGAACCTCTAGCCCTAACACGCTGAAAAACTAAAAGAAAGAAAGCTCACTATAAAACAAGCTAATTTAGGTCAACCAGAAAAATAGGAAAAAAAACTTGCAGTCACACCCCTACAGCCCAAAAGAAAACAAAACAATTGAGAGAACAACACGAGCAGCCTCCGATAAAATTGGCATGCCCTTGAATTTTATATGGTCCAACCATTGGACCATTGATAGATGGTTCCAAAAAGGGCTGACCTACAGTTGACCGCCAATGACTATGCTATACTCACTGAAATTCACCCCTCGCTTGCAGTGAGAAATTGGTTGCTCCATCACACCAAATTCCTTTTACCTTAACCACTAACTAAGAAACTAATGACATTATCCACCAAATGCATAGATGTTAAATAAACATCCACTTGAGGTTAAGAAGCTCAAATTAGGCGATCAATAGTTGAGCTAACACTGAGGAAACTCTCTGATGAGCACATTTATGTGTGAAATCTAGGGTAATAAAACATGCATTTTATATATTTAGAATGGAGTTACCTTGGGTTTTACTCTCTTTTTGCAGGTTTTGTATTTTAAAGGCTTTAAGCATTATCGGTCGTCATATCTCTCCAACAACAACTACCTAGTGTAGTTGGTGAGCTATGGTGTGCAAAATTTCCTTGCTCACCAGGAGGTCTCAAGTTCGAATCTCATGGTTGTCTTTTTTTGGAGAATTTTGTTGAAGATTTCCTACTTTTCACTCACTTAAAGCACTAAGGGCATGGAGGGGATTTCCACATCAAATTAGAAGCAAGGAAAATCGTGGGAGGGGTTTCCTGCGCAAGAAGAGAAAAAAAAAGGAGAGAAATTAATTTTGTCCATATCTTCTCTCTCCTCCACATCATCATCAAAAGATTATCCAAATCACACAAAGCAAGAAGGAAAATCATCCCTTGGAGGGAGAAAAAGAAGAGACAAATAAATTAAAAAAAAAGGAAAGAAAATAAACAAAAAAAATTATAAGAAATTTCTCCAAGTTTATTTCTCTCTTCTCTCTCCTCCACCTTGGCACTTTTGGTCTCAAAAGATCTCACTACCAATTGTGGGTTTTTCCCTTTTAGGAAAGAGAAATTTGTTACCCTACCTCCCCATTCCCTATAAATATAACTCATGTAAGAGGAGGGGGGACAATTCATTCTTCTTCTAGGGTTTTTTTTAGTTGCTCTATCTCTTTCTCTAACTCTAGTTTTAGGTTTATGCTTTAAACACTTTTGTAAGTTCTTTTTATTCAATTAATGCAAGCACTTTGGTTTTTGATTCAGCCTTTTATTTTTATTGTTTAAGCAATTCAAGTTGTAATTTTCAAGTTCTAGTTCTAGGCTTAGTTCTAGGTGACAAGAACAAGCTATGAAGCATGTCTTTCAAGTTCAATTTATTTTTTCTTCAGAATTGTTTTCTCTAGTATTAGAAATTTTAGATTTGGTTTATTCTAGATCTGGTTTTTAGTACTGGTAGTATCTCAAATCGATCAAGTTTTCAGTTCAAGGGTTGAAGTTCAAGTAAGTAGGCTCCTTCAGTAGTCTTCTCTCCCCCTCTCCTTCTCTTCTGACTGCCTTTTCTTTCTTAATTTAGGATATTAATTTCAGTCGTTACATTATTGCTATCCCTTTCACCTAAGGTTCATGGCTAGTGTATGTTTTGGCTTTGCCCCTCCTAGCCATAAAACCATTAATTTATTGTTTTTATTTTAATTGTCTCCCTTTCCCTAAAGCCAAGTAGAGTAACCCTTGTAAGAGTGACTCTTTGGTCAAGTAGGGAAGCTCATATTATGATGCATCCCTCGGGCTAAGTAGAGAAACCTACTTGTGAGTCTCTCTCTAGCTTTATCCCCTTTCTTTTACTTTATTTTTATTTCAGCATTTTTTTCCTTTATTTATTTATTTTTTTATTGCGTGGATTGTGTCTTTTCAGTTATTTAATTATTTAATTTTAATTGCGTGGCTTGTGTCTTTGAATTCTTAGATGACGAATGGTTAGGACGTTATTTTAGATACATATGTTTAGGACGGTAATTAGAATTAGATCACAACCATTAATCAGTTCACTTTTGCATTATTAAAAGAAATAAAAAATAAAGTGGCTGCTCTCCCTGTGTTCGACCCGTAGCTACACTGATCCGTACGCTTGCGGTTATATTTTAAATCTCAAACAAGTTTTTGGCGCCGTTGCCGGGGAGACAGTTCTATGTTATTTTTCACTTTCTTTTAGTAAATCGGAGTGCTTTGTTTGCTTTGTTTTATATTTTTCCTTTTCTTTTATTGAATTCCTGAGAAGAACAACTTGCAATAATAGTTGTATCAGTGGAGGTCGTCATGCCTCACAGTATGATAAAGACAGGTTTCACCCTGTAGCAGTACCTCAGGAATTGACCTGAGCAACCCCGGATCCCTGCCGGTAAGCTCCCAAAAAGCCAAAAATAAAAATAAAAAAATAAAATAAAATAAAAATCATCAAAAAAAAAAGTTTTGCTATCCATTCTTTTGTGCTTGTCTTACTTTAGTTATGGGTAGTTTTTCTGTTGCATGAGTGTTAAGTGGGTACGTAATACTAAGAATCGGTTAGAAAGAAGAGATCCAACAAGTAATAACCCTATACGTTTGCTCTCTTTAAAACCTTTCAATATGGGAGACCAACAGCAAAACCCTTCACCTAAATCTCTGAAAGATAGGTTCTACCCTGCTAGAACAGCCCAACCTTCCTGCATAGTTCTACCACAAGCCCAGGGCAATAATTTTGAGCTCAAATCTCAATACATCACTATGTTGCCCCACTTCCATGGGTTGACCTCTGAGGATGCATACCTATTTCTAAGGTAATTTGAAGAGGTATATGTTCTAATTAAGATCCAACAACTTTCTGATGATGCTGTTAAGCTTAGGTTTATCACTGTTGCATTAAAAGACCAAGCTAAGAAGTGGTTGTATGGGTTACCCACAAATTCCATAACCTCATGGGAACAGTTCACAGTTTTCTTCCTTAAGAAATTTTTCCCAACTCACAAGACCAATAAGCTTAGAAGTGATATCCTTCAGTTTAGGCAAAAGCCTAGTGAGTCCTTTTCCAAACCTATGGAGAGATTCAAGGATCTACTCTAAGAATGCCCTCACCATGGCCTAGACTTATGGCATTTATGTCAAATAATTTATGAGGGTATTGATTACCCAACTAAACAAATGATAGAGTCTATGTGCCTTGAGGGATTCACATCCTTTACAGATCAAGGAAAGGCATGGGAATTCTTACTTGACTTAGCTGACAAAACCCGTGAGTGGGAATCAACTCAAGAGAGTGAAAGAACCGTAGGAGGAAAAGGATATTTTGTGGATGGGATAGTAGCCAAGGAAGCCCATTTGGATAGTCTAATCAAGAGAATTGAGGCTATTGTTCCTAAAGAGCCATCATCAATCAATTTGGTTAAGATTTGTGCTTAGTGCCAGTCCCCTGGACATGTCATAGAAGAATGCCCCAACACCTCTAGGGGTACTTCTAATGATAGTGTTAATGCCTTATACCAGAATAATCCATATAGTAACACCTACAATCCAGGATGGAGAAATAACCCAAATTTCTCTTGGAATCAGGGCAACCAAGCAAGGCCCTTCCAATTTCCATAATCAATGTCAACCTGGACTCCAAAGGCCTCCCTTTGCACAACAATCTTTTTCCCAAAATACTTTTCCTTGGTCAAATGTAGGACCTTAGGCTAGTTTTCCTAGGGCCCCTCTCCTATCATCTTATCAGCAACCCCCTGGGTTTACCAACACTAAAGAGGCAAGTAGAATAAGTGACTTGAAAAAAAATATGGCCCTCCTCATGACAAGCCATCAAAATCTTACGAGAGAATTCACTCAAGTTGTCTCAATTATGCGTGAGAGGGAGAAAAGAACTTTACCCAGTTAACCAGAGCCTAACCCTAGGCATCATCAGCCTGTTAGTTCACAAACACCAACAAATGCACCTCTGAATATAGTACAAGGTCAGAACCAACAAGGACCCTCTAACCAATGTAATGTTGTTTATGCCCTTAGGAGTGGTAGAGAGTACCAACAGAGCATTCCTAAATCTTCCCCATCTATTACTCCTGTTAACTCTCCTTCAATTGAGGACACAAGTGTGTCGCTTGTTCCATGTTCGTCTGATGAACCTAAAGATTCTTTTGAAACTAAAGATGATTTGGTTAAGGAAACCAAAATGATTCTTCTAAAAAAGGGTAAATCCATAATAGTCCTTATGTTCATCCTATCCCATTTCCTAATTGCTTGGTACAGAAAAAAAAGACTGCTTCCATCGATAAAATTTTAGAAGTCTTCAAAAAGGTAGAAGTGAGCATCCCTCTTTTGGATGCCATATCCCAGATCTCCGCCTATGCAAAGGTACTGAAAGATTTGTGTACTAAAAAACATATCACTAGTGTGCCCAAAAAAGCATTCTTGGTAGGTAACATTAGTTCCATAATTACTCAGCCTATACAGCCTAGTATAAGGATCTAGGGAGCCCTACCATATCTTGTGTCATAGGCAACACCTACATTGAGCATGCCTTACTTGACCTTGGCGCAAGTGTGAATCTTTTACCTTACCATGTGTACAAGCAACTTGGATTAGGAGAATTGAAAGCCACTGGAACTACTCTTCAGTTGGCAGATAGGTCTATTAAGATTCCTAAAGGGATGGTTGTGGATGTCTTACTAAAGGTGAGCGAATTTATTTTCCCTGTTGATTTCATTGTGTTAGATACCAAGCCCTTCTCAACCAAGGATGAGATCCCAATAATTATAGGAAGACCATTCTTGGCTACCAGTAATGCATTAATCAACTGCCGGAATGGTTCCCTAAGATTATCTTTTGGTAACCAAATTGTTGAGTTTAACATGTTTAGGATAGGCAAGCAACCACATATGGAAGAAGAGATCAATATGCTTGAGGACTTTCTGGATTTTTCTGATAATTTAGTTACCAACTTTGATATTGATTTTGATTCAGAATTCCAAGAGTGTATGGATGAGTTGGATGATGATAGTGAAAATTTCTTTTCTGAAGTCTTGAGTCTTCACACACTTGTGGAGCCCTTAGGACCCCTTTCCAATTCCATTCCCAAACCTTCCATAGTTGAGCCCCCTAAGCTAGATCTTAAGGAGTTGCCCTCTAATTTGAGATATGCTTTCCTAGGGCCTGACCAGACTCTTCCTGTAATAATTTCTTCAAATTTGACTTCTAGCCAGGAAGAGGAGTTACTTAAAGTGTTAAAAGATAATAAGAAAGCCCTAGGTTGGACCATGGCTGATATCAAGGGTATAAGCCCTTCTATTGTGCAACATCATATACATCTTATGGAGGATTCCAAACCATCCACGGAACCCCAAAGAAGAGCTAATCCAGTGATGATGAAAGCCATTAAGAAAGAGATCCTAAAGTGCTTGGATCATGAAATAATTTATCCTATTTCTGACAGCCAATGGGTAAGCCCGGTTCACGTAGTGCCTAAAAAGTCTGGTGTGTTGTAGTTCTTAGTGCCAATAATGAACTAATTCCAAACCCTGTCCAATCAGGGTGGAGAGTGTGCATAGACTACAGGAAACTTAATGTGGAACCTGAAAGGACCACTTCCTATTGCCATTCCTTGACTAGATGTTAGAGAGGTTTGCTGGACATGAATACTATTATTTTCTTGATGGATATTCTGGCTATAACCAAATCCCAATTGCTTTAGAGGACCAACATAAGACCACTTTTACATGCCCATATGGAACATTTGCTTACAGGCGTATGCCTTTTTGGCTTTGCAATGCCCCTGCTACGTTCCAACGATGCATGATGAGCATCTTTTCTGATATCGTCGAAAAATTCTTAGAAGTATTTATGGATGACTTTTCAATTCATGGGAATTCCTATTCTGAATGTCTTCATCATCTTTCTCTAGTTTTAAAAAGGTGCATATCTAAGAATTTGGTTTTGAATTGGGAGAAATGCCATTTCATGGTTAAATCTGGTATTGTTTTAGGCCATGTAATATCCAAGGAGGGAATTAAGGTAGATAGAGCCAAAGTGGATTTAATTGATAATTTACCACTTCCTCAATCTGTTAAGGACGTCCGGTCTTTTCTAGGGCATGCGGGCTTCTACAGAAGGTTTATTAAGAACTTTAGTCAGTTAGCCTGACCTCTCACTTCATTACTTGCCAAAGATCAAACTTTTGAGTTTTCTAAAGAGTGCCTAGAATCCTTCAAACAACTTAAGAAAGAGTTGACCAATGCACCCATTGTTCAACCACCTGTTTGGACTAAATCTTTTGAACTGATGTGTGATACTTTGAATTTTGCCATAGGAGCGGTTTTGGGCCAAAGGATTAATAAGTTGCCCACTGTCATTTACTATGCTAGGAGGACCTTAAATGATGCACAACTTAATTATATAACTACTGAAAAAGAATTTTTAGCGGTTGTGTTTGCATTAGAAAAGTTTCGATCTTACTTAGTTGGTTCACATGTGGTGGTGTATACTAATCATTCTGCTCTCAGATACTTAGTTCAAAAGAAGGATGCCAAAGCCTATCTCATTAGGTGGGTTTTACTTTTGCAAGAGTTTGATTTAGAAATCAGGGATAAAAAAGGAGTTGAAAACCTAGTTGCAGACCATTTATCCCGGTTTCCCAATTCCTTGACTGTCGATTCTCTAGTCAACGAGAACTTTCCAAATGAAAAATTATTTACAATGTCTAATGAACCATGGTTTGCTGACATTGTCAACTTCTTAGTTTCAGGTGTGACTTCGGATCACTAGTCCACCCAAGATAAGTATAGATTTCATTCCCAAGTTAAGTACTTTTTCTGGGATGATCCTTATTTGTTTAAGATATGTCCGGACCAAATTATCCGACGACGTGTTCCTGATCATGAACAACATTCTATTCTTTCTTTTTGTCATGATCATGCATGTGGTGGACACTTTGGACCTAAGAATACTGCTGCAAAGGTTCTCCAATGCGGATATTATTGGCCCACTCTTTTTAGAGATGCTTTTGATTTTTGCAAGGCTTGTCCCACCTGCCAGTCTTTTGGCCTTATCAATAAGAGGACCATGATGCCCCTTAACCCTATTTTGGTAGTTGAGATCTTTGATGTATAGGGCAATGATTTTATGGGACCATTCCCTAATTTCTTTAGGAATTTGTATATATTTTTGGCCATTGATTATGTCTCTAAATGGATAGAGGTCATACCTTGTAAAACTAATGACCACAAAGTGGTGGTCAAGTTTCTAAAAGATAACATTTTTTTCCGCTTTGGTGCACCACATGCAATAATTAGTGATAGGGATACTCATTTTTGTAATCGGCTTTTTAAGGCCCTAATGAAAAAGTATGGAACCACCCATAAGTTATCTACATCTTATCACCCCCAAACTAGTGGTCAAGTGGAGGTGTCTAATAGGCAGATCAAACAAATCTTGGAGAAAACTGTCAATCCCAACCATAAGGATTAGTCCCTTAGGCTCATTGATGCCTTGTGGGCCCATCGGACTGCATTCAAGACCAACCTTGGTCAGTCTCCCTACCGTTTGGTGTATGAAAAAGCTTGTCACTTACTAATTGAGTTGGAGCATAAGGCCTTTTGGGCCATCAAGAAGCTCAACTTTGATTTGTCTAATGCGGTAATTCATCATAAGCTCCAACTATCTGAGTTAGAGGAACTTAGGAATGAAGCCTATGAAAGTTTTAGGATTTACAAGGAAAATACCAAAGCTTTCCATGACAAGCACATTCTGCGTAAATCTTTTGCAATTGGTGATAAGGTCTTATTGTACAACTCTCGATTGCATATTTTCCCTAGTAAGCTTAGATCCTGATGGGATGGCCTATTTATTGTCCATAATGTACATCCCCATGGGACTGTGGAGATTTTGAATCTAGGAACAGGGGTAATTTCGAAGGTTAATGGTCAGCGTTTGAAACCGTTCCTCGAGTTTCCTACTACTGGTCGTGAAGAGGTCATGGATCTCCATGAACCTCTTTACATTGATGACTAACTTTTAATCAGGTATGACCCCCTCGCATTGTCTTCATTTTTAATTCTTTCCATGCATTGAGG
>NW_024870451.1:348673-385069 GCF_013358625.1 Macadamia integrifolia
AAAAAAAAAAAGGGGAGAAATAAATCTTGTCCAAATCTTCTCTCTTCTTCACATCATCACCAAAAGATTATCCAAATCACACAAAGCAAGAAGAAAAATCATCCCTTGGAGGAAGAAAAAGAAGAGATAAATAAATTAAAAAAAAAAAAAAAGGAAAGAAAATAAGCAAAAAAAAAATTATAGGAAATTTCTCCAAGTTTATTTCTCTCTTCTCTCTCCTCCACCTTAGCACTTTTGGTCGCAAAAGATCTCACTACCAATTGTGGGTTTCACCCTTTTAGGAAAGAGAAATTTGTTACCCTACCTCCCCATTCCCTATAAATACAACTCATGTAAGAGGAGGGAGGACAATTCATTCTTCTTTTAGGGTTTTTTTTTAGTTGCTCTATATCTTTCTCAAGCTCTAGTTCTAGGTTTATGCTTTAAACACTTTTGTAAGTTCTTTTTATTCAATTAATGCAAGCACTTTTGTTTTTGATTCAGTTTTTTATTTTTATTGTTTAAGTAATTCAAGTTGTAATTTTCAAGTTCTAGTTCTAGGCTTAGTTCTAGGTGACAAGAACAAGCTATGAAACATGTCTTTCAAGTTCATTTTATTTTTTCTTCAGATTTGTTTTCTCTAGTACTAGAAATTTCATATTTGATTTATTCCAGATCTGGTTTTTAGTACTGGTAGTATCTCAAATCGATCAAGTTTTCAGTTCAAGGGTTGAAGTTCAAGTAACTAGGCTTCTTATGTAGTCTTCTCTCCCCCCTCACATTTCTTCTTCTGACTACCCTTTCTTTCTTAATTTAAATTTTAATTTTAGTCGTTACATTATTGCTATCCCTTTCCCCCAAGGTTCATGACTAGTGTATGTGTTGGCTTTGCCCCTCCTAGCCATAGAACCATTAATTTATTTCTTTTATTTTAATTGTCTCATTTTCCCTAAAGCCAAGTAGAGTAACCCTTGTAAGAGTGACTCTCTGGTCAAGTAGGGAAGCTCATATTATGATGCATCCCTCGGGCTAAGTAGAGAAACCTACTTGTGAGTCTCTCTCTAGCTTTATCCCCTTTCTTTTACTTTATTTTTATTTCAGCATTTGTTTTCCTTTATTGTTTTTTTTAATTGCGTGGTTTGTTTATTTTCAGTTATTTATTTATTTAATTTTAATTATGTGGCTTGCATCTTTAAATTCTTAGATGACGAATGGTTAGGACGTTATTTTAGATACATATGTTTAGGATGGTAATTAGAATTAGATCACAACCATTAATCAGTTCACTTTCGCATTATCAAAAGAAAAAAAAATGGTTGCTCTCCCTGTGTTCGACACGTAGCTACACTGATCCGTACGCTTGCGGCTACATTTTAAAATCTCAAACACACATCCCACCTTATAGTAGACCCAACTTACCATTAGGAATACCGACGGGGTGAGAAAGACACATACCTATCTTACAATCTACCAGGATCTCTGATAGCAATACCTTAACATTTTCACAATCTCACATCACAAACCAATATAAGCAGCGGAATCATGAATAACAATGGGGAAACATCTAATGATAAATGTAATAACAATAACTCAGTTATTCTATTTACAATCCTTCAAAACTTACATATATCAAGTTTAAAACATAGTATTCACAGACCTGCATCAACATAATCAAAAATACGCCGAACACCTCACGGCGCCGCATATGCACAAAAGTCACAAGCATAGTCCTGGCCATGCTCCTCCGCTTCCGGCATCCACCAGTCACTCACTCTGTACTCAGTTTTAGAGGAAAAAGAGTCGCTAGCCACAGGCACGACCGTACCTGCATCATCATCTAAAAAGTGTGTATACGTGGGGTGAGCTTTCCAACTCGCTCAGTGAGGGGTGGGGTCAAGCACATCCTAGCAAGACAATAGAAATAATAATTTATGATGCATAATTGTGAAAATTAAACACATAGTCCATGATGCTCGTAATGCAGTTCATTTATTTATTATCCACCTAACAATACAAACTAAGTCTGGTAAATGCTAATATGGCGCACTAGGCTATATCCTTCGTCTCGGAACCGCCATCGACTATAGAAGGATACAAACCCTAGCCATGATTAGAAGCCTGCCAGCCCCTGTATGCATCCATGAGACACCCAGTAAACCCTTGATAACCCCCTCCTGGAAATCATGGCACCAATAACACATTGGCCATGTCGGACAGGTTCCCGCCTCCGACAACAATCGCATTGTACTGCGGGTGTGGCCTTCCGAAAAGGCACATTGAACATACCATAATGGTTTATCCAACATCTCAACCCCTGTTGGCAAGGGTTCCTAGCATAGGGAGTGATACCTAACCACATATATGCTACATGCCTTCATAATGATACAGTTAGTATGAATTACATGATACCAGCAAGACCTCGGCCACAAAATGTAATCCATCTCCAAATATAGTCCCGGGTACACGAGACCAGAGAGACCTTGGCCACAAAGTAAAACCCGAGACTATTTACCTAATCTAGCATACATATCACAATTGAGTAGGGACTATGTGACACCGGTACCAATCATCAACCACGAAGTGCATCCATTTCTAAATGCAATCCTGGGGTACACGATACCAATGAGACCTTGGCCACAAAGTGTAACCTGTGACTACAACTAACTCTAATGCATATAATCAATGCATGAATGCAACATACATATGGCAATCACAGCACCGGTACCACCTCGGCAACATTGGATCCCGTTATACATCTCCATACAATTCATATCAAAATCGTAAAATGACAAATGTAACATATCATCATCGCATTTGAACAATTAAAATTAAACATATTATTCTAAGCATGTGAGTAATTTAATAATAATAAACATTCCAAAAATAAACACAGTCCATTCCTCACCTGGTTTACGATCGAGTGTGTTCGGGTTCAAGTATGACCATCGATCGATCAAATCAATTTTGGCTTCGGGGCACGTGCACATCACTATCCTAGACACAAGGGAACTATACATTAGTACGCATAAAAAACATTAGGAGGGACCCACATAGGTCACCCCCAAAGGGTACAGACATTGTTCCTAAGTGACAGTACTGTCATCAGAAACACCCACCAGAAACAGGGCATTTCCATCGAAAATATCAGTCCTGTTTCCAGTGGAGGTGACAGAGAGCACATAAGCTCATATTTCCACCGGAAACAACTACAGTGTTTCCTATGCCATATTTTTGGTGGTAGTACAGAAAGGTCTAACTTGAATTGGGGCTTTTAGGCTCGGGCCCAATCGTCGGGATTTGTTCCATGCAGTTTGTAGGGGATGTTCCTAGCATCATTCTAAGCCAATAAAATTCCAATCCACTGAGTCATTTGGGAGATACGTCGATCGAATGATCAAAACCCTAGTTGGTCTTTTGGCAATACATGTTGTCGGAGCTCACTGGGCTTGGTTCGAGCTCGGAAACAACACCAGAGGGTAGAACACGCATCCTACAACCTCAATATGGTTTGTACACCAAGATTCCATCCATACCTAGCTTTTTCTAGGTTAAAATGAAGAGAGAGAGAAGTGGTATGGGAGGTTGTACTTACCTTCGGCAATGATTCTGACAACAAAGCGGTAGCCGGCACTAAGATAGGCCTCCAACCTTCTTCTTCTTCCTCTTCTTCTTCCTTCCTCTCCTCTTTCTCTCCTCTCCTACGTTGGGCAAAAGGGAAATGAGGAAATGAATCCTCATTTCCCAACTTATAAGTTAAGTGGACCTTAGAGTCTATTTGGTTTGGATCTCTTTTGGACCAATCGGGTTAAAATGGATTTCGGGGCACAAGGACCCACACATTTGGGTCCATAAAGTGCTCACATCACAAGGAAGGTGTGGGGAATGATTTGGGATCATCCGGAGTCATTTACGATGCGAGTGGCGGGAACCACAGGCATCAAAACCCTGATAGCAGCCTGTCAACCCACCAGAAACAGGCACCAGATTCAGGCCCAGGTTGCTTCCGGTGGCTTGTTTTCAATGGTCAGGACAGCTTGCTATCCCATGGCTGGTCTCGCACGGGTGGTTGCCCTTGGACATGCTCAAGGCTATTCGATAATTTTTGTTGCATGCCAAAATTCAAGTGTGGGGAGTCGGGTCACTTACCGTTGGGGATTGGAAGGTATGAATCCTCTCCATTTAGATAGCACGCGATGCACGAACATGTGGGGTCATCTCTATGGCAGTGTGCAGTCGCGAGCCAAAATCTAATCGTACTTTCGATCTCTGATCCGAGGCCTATCACAACAATTTCAAATTAGATCGGATTAGGGCACTGGTGTAACATTCCCCCCACCTTACAAGAATTTTGTCCTCGAATTTGAATATATACCTGGCAAATCAAACTGTCTAGGATACAGCTTCATCATTTCATCTTCTTGCTCCTAGGATGCTTCTTGTTCGGGGTGGTTCATCCTTTTCACTTTGACGAAGGAAATAGTGCAATTGCGAAGAATATAGTCCTTCCAATCAACAATCTTCTCCGGATACTCCACGTAGGCAAAATCCTCATCCAACTCACGTGGTATGTAAGTTAAGATGTGAGTGGAGTCTAGAATGTACTTACTCAATATAGAAATATAGAAGACATCATGTGTACCTTCCAACTCTTATGGTAAAGCTATCCAATAAGCTACCAGTCTGATCCTCTCCAGTACATCATACGGTCCCATAAACCTTGGACTAAGCTTTCCCTTCTTGCTAAATTGTATCACCCCTTTAACTAGGGAGATCCATAAGAAGACCTTGTCTCTTACACCAAACTCCAAATGTTTCCTCCTAACATATACGTAACTTTTCTGCCTAGGCTGAGCTGCCTTGATCCTTTCTCTAATCACATTCAACTTCTCATTGGTATCCTATATCAAGTCTGGACCCAAAATATGCCGTTCACCAACCTCATCCCAATAGAGTGGAGTCTGGCACTTCCTGCCATACTATGCCTCAAATGGGGACATATTGATGGTGGCCTGATAACTGTTGTTGTAGGAGAACTCAATAAGGGAAATGTGCTCATCCCAACTTTAACTTATATCCAAGGCACATGCTCTGAGTAGGTCCTCCAATGTCTGAATAGTCCTCTCCAACTGACCATCGGTCTGAGGGTGAAAAGCAGTGCTGAAAGCCAACTGTGTGCCCATGGCCTTCTACACACAGGTCTAAAACTTGGAAGTGAATCTAGGATCTAGATCAGAGATGATACTAACTAGTACACCATACAACCTGATGATGTTATCGACATACAACTTGGCCAACTTGTCCATGGAAAATGTAACCTTGATTGGGATAAAGCGAGCTACCTTGGTCAAGCGATCCACAACTACCCAAATAGCATCCATACCCTTCTATGTACGAGGTAGGTCTGTGACGAAGTCCATGGTAATATTCTTCCATTTTCACTCCAGAATAGGTTGGGACTGTAATAACCCATGGGCCTCTGTCTCTTAGCCTTGACTTGCTGGCATGTGAGGCATCTAAACGCATGCGTGGCCACATCATTCTTCATTCCTCTCCACTAGTAGGAGCCTTTGAGGTCCTTGTACATTTTAGTGTTGCCAGGTTGAATGGAGTATGGAGAGCTATGTGCCTCTCTCAAAACTGTGTTTCTCAATTCACCATCACTGGGCACATATAACCTCCCTTTGAACTTGAGGATCCTGCTTTTAGTCACTGAGAAATCTGGGTCCTTTTGGGTTCTTTCCTGGCATTCTACTATCAGCTTCTGTAGCTCTGCATCAGTAACCTTAGCTGTAGTGATCCTATCCACCAGACTAGGTTGTACCACCAATTTCGATAGTGACAAGGTGACACCCTCTACTAATAGCTCCAAGTCAAGCTTCCTGGCCTCCTTTAGGAGATACTCATTGGTGGTCAATGATGCCAAAGTCAGTGACTGGGATTTTCGACTAAGCGCATCAGCTATCACATTGGCCTTTCCTAGGTGATAGTGAATAGTATAATCATAATCCTTCATTAGCTCCAACCAATGCCTCTGCCTCAGTTGAGCTCCTTTTGGGTGAAGAAGTACTTGAGGCTCTTATAGTCACTAAAGATCTCACTCTTCTCACCATATAGGTAGTGTCTCCAGATTTTCAATGCAAAAATCATGGCTGCCAATTCCAAGTCATGGGTGGGATAGTTCTTCTCATAATCCTTCAACTGACGGGATGCATAGGCAATGACTTTCCCATGCTGCATCAATACACAACCCAATCCTAGCTTGGAGGCATCACTATAAACAACCATACCACTTATACCGACCGGAATAGTCAAAACTGGAGCTGATACCAACTTTTGCCCTAGCTCATTAAAGCTCTTCTCACAAGCATCAGATCACTCAAATTTTACACCCTTCCATATGAGTCGAGTCATCGGAGTAGCAATGCGAGAGAAGTTCTTAATAAACCTCCTGTAGTATCTGGCCAATCCCAGAAAACTACGTATGTCTGCTACACTCTTGGGAGTCTCTCATTCTAGAACTGCCTTCACCTTGCCTGGGTCAACCTCTATACCCTTGGCTGAAACAATGTGGCCTAGTAATGTTACTTGTGACAACCAAAACTCGCACTTACTGAACTTGGCATAGAGTTACTTCTCTCTCAACCGTTGTAGTAGCAATCTCAGGTGAACAGAATGCTCCTCTTCACTCTTGGAGTATACCAAAATGTCATCAATGAATACTACCACAAACTTATCTAAGACATTCTGGAATACCCGATTCATCAAATCTATAAACGTAGTTGGTGCATTGGTTAACCCAAAAGACTTTACCAAGAACTCATAATGTTCATACCTTAATCTAAAGGCTGTCTTACTGACATCACTATCCTTGATTCTGAACTGGTGCTATCCCGATCTAAGGTCGATCTTGGAGAACACCTTTGCACCCTGCAACTGATCAAATAAATCATCTATCCTTGACAAAGGATACTAGTTCTTAATGGTTAGCTTATTAAGCTCCTAATAATCAATACACAATCTCATACTTTCTTCTTTCTTCTTGACGAACAAGACCAGTGCTCCCCATAGTGACACCTAGGTCTAATAAATCCCTTCTTCACAAGATCTTGAAGTTGCACCTACAATTCCTTCAACTCTGTGGGGGCCATGTGGTTAAGGGCCTTTGACACTAGTGTCAAACCGGGGAGTAGGTCTATAGCAAATTTCGTCTCTCGGTCTGGGGGCAAACTGTCAAGTCATCAAGGAATACATCAGGAAATTCCCTTACCACATGTAGTTCTGTCAATGGCCTAATCTCTACCTCAGTATCCATCACAGATGCTAAGTAGCCTTGACATCCCTTATCCAGTAGTTTTTTCATCTGGAGTGCGGATATAATAACTTTCTTGGGTTTCTTGGGATTATCCCCTTGGAACACAAACTCATTATCATCATGAGGTCTGAAAATGATAGCCTTCTCTGCACATAGCACACTGGCTCTGTATGCGGATAACCAGTCCATTCCTAAAATCACATCGAAGTCAGTCATATCCAACTTGATCAAGTGAGCATTCAACTCATGGTCATCTATAGTCACTGGACAAGGCTCATAAACATAGTTCAAACCCACCACACTTCCTGTAGGGGTGCTCACAGCCAAACATTAAGTCAATCCCTTAGGTGGAATTCTCATCTTCTTCGTAAATGCCGATGACACGAATGAATGGGAGGCTCCTGAGTCAAATAACACATGTGCAGGTAATAATGATATCAATAATGTACCTGTCACTACACCGGGTGTAGCCTCAGCATCTTCTGTAGTCATAGTAAACACTCTACCCTGTGGTCTCTGACCCTGTAGGGGCTATGCTGGCCTAAGGGCTGAATATGTCTGCTAGGGCCTAGGTGGTATAGTGTAGGGTGCATCACCTGGCCTTCGGTGGGGGCAGATCTATGCCATGTGGCCCGACAGATCACAATGGAAACATCTCAGGTTCGATCCCAAAGATGATGATACTGCACTAGACTAGAAGGATTGGGAAGTCTGACCAGCATCAAGCCTCCTAAACTGCACTGAAGTTGGGTTGGTGTAGGGCACTCGAAAAGGTTTTCTACCTCCTCTAGAAGTAGTAGATCCCATTGGCCTCTTTCCCGTTCCTTGCTAAGCCATGTAGTTATCCCTATGCCAGTCTTCAATAGACTTGGCCACTTGGACCACCTCAGCATAGGTTTGCAGTTTCAGCCCCACAATAGTTGACCCAATACATGGCATTAACCCTTTCTCAAACTTCTTTGCCTTGGCTCTATCACCTCTCAGATGCTCAAGAACAAAATGGAATAGCTCCTCAAAGCGCTACTAATACTCGAGCACAGACCCGGGAACCTTGAACCAACTGAGAGAACTCACTCTCTCTCCTATCCTGGAAACTTTCCAAAAATAATTCTCAAAAAAGGCCCCTTTGAAGTCTGCCCAAGTAGGTTTCGAGTTACTAGCCCTCTGAATAGACTCGGTGGTACTCTACCAATCATCTGCTTCATTCTGTAACTGATAGCCCACACACAAAATTTTTTGTTCATCGGTGCAGCCCATCAGTCTAAAAACTTTCTCCATCCCACCAATCCATCTTGATGGATACAACGGGTCTTGCCCCACCTTGGAGAAACATGGGGCTTAAGCTATTGAAATTTCTCCATCATTTTTGTCAAGTCTGTCCAACCCTCTACATGGACTTAAGCTTGTTTCGACATCGGATCTTGCACATGCCCATGCACTTGTGTCCCACCAAATGTTTGAATGGTAGCCAATCCAATAGGTATTGGAATGGGTGCCGGTGGAGTAAGAGGTGCGGGTGGTGCATTGCGGGCTTCCATTGCCGCTTGGATTCTATTATCGATCCCAGCCATAAATTGATTTTGTCTTTCTTCCACTTCCAGTATCATGTTATTCATGATGGAGGCCACATCCTGGGCCAAAAGTATAGGTGGGGCTGGTGGCATATTGCAGGGTCTAACCCAATTTTGTGTAAGGGAAGCAGGAGGTGACGGACATGATTGGGCTCGAGATCGGGTGTTTTGACGTGACATGATTTCTGTGAAGGAACCTGATTAGTACACATGCATAAACAAGGTTGCTTGTAATTGGAACACACGCATACACAGTGGGTCCCACATGTATACCACAGTCAACATTAAGTTTAGGGCATGCATAAGTAGGGTCCACACATATTAAGATCCGATCGTTCACACATCCCAAAGAGACACATCATCAAGGACCCAAATAAACTTAGGTTTAAAATTTTAACATTACTTATTTTCTCATTGAATTCGCCGGAAATAGGGATTCAAACCGCCGAAAATATGGTTTAATCCACCAAAAATATCAGTGGTATTTTTTATGGGCAAAACAGAGGCCAAAAACCTAATTTTTTGCTTCACCAGAAATAGACACCGGAAGCATGCCTAGTGTTTCCGGTGGGCTGTTTCCGGTGACACTAAATCACCTTTAAATAGGCTCAGGTCTTGGGTTATTCACACAAAACCCTATTTGCTCTTGTGAGAAAGGTGTGGAAACAGCCAAGGAGTCCTTTTATACCTATTCCCTACCTTCCTTGCGCTATTTCACGATCAATTGGAGCCACATTCGCATCCAAGGTATGTTCTCTCTCTCTCTGTAACCTAGTTTTTTTTTTTATTTTCTTCTTTGTGAGTTTTGCATTCAGCCATTTAACTAGGTTTTCCATTCTAAATCCTTAGGAATCATCTTGTAATAATGTCTGGACGCTGTGTACATACCCGACGTGCTCTTATATAAGAGGAGCAAGATGCCATTGAGCAGTTCAACCCAATCCTATTCCGCTCTATGCTTGAGCGATACCTTTGGGAGCTCTTTAAGCCCCACAACGTCAACCTAGGAGTCTATGTGAGGACCAACGACTTCTATGCATTCCATCTTAGTCAACAGTTTGAGGAGATTGGGTGGTACCGCATCCTGAAACCCAACCGATATTACTACCTGACCCTGGTCAGGCTATTCTACTCCAACATGGAATGCGTGAACCAAGGTACCGAAGAGATGCGAATCACCTCCTATGTGAAGGGGGTGGAGATATCCTTTGACATGGGGCAGCTGGTAAATATTTTGATGATCAACAATGCAAGTGATCTAGTGTACTACCCACCTCAGACTCTGGCATATGAATTTCAGTGTCCCGATACCTTCCAGGAGATTAATGACATGCTAACTAAGGAAGCCCAGGGATGGAATCATTCAGTCAACTACTTTGCCACTCCCAAGGTTATTTGCCATGCGATTCCTGAATGTCCTCCCCACCTGTGGACATTATAATGAGGTGTCTGCCCTGCAAGCCTACGTGACATATTACGTGTATATGGGAGTGCAGATATATCTGCCTTACCTCCTAATGTGGACCATGGTAACTCGGTCTGAATGGCAGGATTGCCAAGTAGGGAACCTATGCTACGGAAGGATATTGACTGACTTTGGTGTGGACTTAGAGGGTGAGGCATGCTTGGATGAAGAGGTCACAGACTTCAACCAAGACTCTCTGAGAAAGATGACCATAGATCTGAGGGAGCTGACACCTATTCCAGGAGAAGGTTAGCAGCCCATGGTGGTAGAGGGTGGCGATGCCAGTGAGGTAGGAGGAGAAGCTGCTGGGGTTGGTGGGGCTCCACCACCTGATCCCCAGGCTACAGGTTTGATGGGTAGCTTCTATATCCCAGAGTACTAGGGGTGCGAGGCCCTCCGGTCTCAATGACATCATGGCCCGTCTGGATACCACTATGTTATTGATGAGGAGCATGGATAGTTGCCTCGAGAGCATGGATAGGACCTATTGTCTTATGGACAATAGAGTGGCCTCCCTAGAGGCACAGATGCAGGTGATGGTCTTCCACCTTGGTATCCCAGTACCTCCTCCAGGAACGCATGGTCCAAACCAAGCTCAGGGCCAAGAACAGAACTAGCAGCAGTAACAGCAGCAAGAGTAATGGCATGTCTACCACTGTAGCTTTTAGGGTTTCCATTTTCATGTTTTTATTTGAGTTTGATGTTTTTAGGTTTAGTTGAACTTTTACATTATATCATTTGCTCCAATTGTTGATTTCCTAGTCTTAGGCTAGTTAGGATTTCCTACTTTCTTTACTTTAATTTTATAAAATGTGTAAGCTATGTATTTAAGTTCTTGATTATAATGAAACGGCTTTAACACCTATACTTGTCTCCTAATGTGCAATTGCTATTATTGTTGTCTTTAGGTTTTTATTTAATCTTAGTTTCCCCAAAATCATGGTTTGGCTGAGACTGTGAGTTAAGGCAGAGCATTGCGCTCTGATACCACAACTGTCACACCTCACTTTAAAATAGACCCAATTTACCATTAGGAATACTGGTGGTATGAGTAAGACACGTACCTATCTTACTACCAACTAGGATCTTGGATAGTACATCTAATGGTAATATAATAGCAATAACTGAGTTATTCTATTACATTCATCTATGACATATACTATAATCTCAAAAATATACAATTCACAACTATATCCAAAAGTATCAAAAGATGATATACAATCTCACGGTGCGGCGCAAGCACAGTCCTGGTCGTGCTCCTCTGCTTCTGGCATCCATCAATCACTTACACTATACTCTAACCTAGAAGATAATGGATCACCCACCATCGGCACCACGATACTTGCATCATCATCTAAAAAGGGGTGTATATGTGGGGTGAGCTTTCCAACTCGCTCAGTGAGGGGTGGGGTCAAGCACATCCAAGCAAGTCAATAGCAGTAGAAATTTATGATGCATAATTACAAAAATTAAACATATAGTCCATGATGCTCGTGATGCAGTTCATTTATTTACTATCCACCTAACAATACAAACTAAGTCTAGTAAATGCTACTGCGGCACATTAGGCTATATCCCTCATCTCGGAAATGACATAGACTATGCAGTGATACAAACCCTAGCCGTGATTAGAAGCCTGTTGATCCCCGTATGTGTCTATGGGTCACCCAGAAAATCCCTGATAACCCCCTCCTAGCAGTCACGGCACCGGTGACACATCGTCTATGCTAGATAGGTTCCCGCCTCCAGCAACAATCACATCATGCCACAGGAGTGACAGTTTGGAAAGGCTCATTAAACATACCACAATGGCTTATCCAACACCTCAACCTCTATTGGAAAGGGTGCATAACATAGGGAGTGATGCCTAACCACATACACACTACATGCCTTCATAATGATACAGTTAGTATGGATTACACGATACCGGAGAGACCTCGGCCATAAAGTGTAATCCATCTCCAAATACAGTCCCGGGTACACGATACCAGTGAGACCTTGGCCACAAAGTAAAACCTGAGACCGTTTACCTAATCTAGCATACAAATAGCAGTTGAGTATGGACTATGCAACACCGGAAAGACCTCGGCCATGAAGATTATCCATTTCCAAATGTAGTCCCGAGGTATACGATACCAGCGAGACCTTGGCCACAAAGTGTAACCCGCGACTACAATTAACTCTAATGCACATAATCAATGCATGAGTGCAACATATATATGGAAATCACGGCACCGGTACCACCTCGGCCACGTCGAATTTCGTCTCTCACACACACATCCAACATACATACGACGATCACGGTGCCGGTACCACCTCGGCCACACCGGATTCCGTCATGCATTCCATACAATTCATATCATGATCGTAAAATGACAATTTCAATTAAACATATAATTCTAAGCATGTGAGAAATTTAATAAATAGTAAACATTTCAAAAATAAATACAGTCCATCACTCACCTATTTTACAATTGGTTGTGTTTGGGTTCAAGTACGGCCACCGATCAATCAATTCAATTTTGGCTTTGAGGCACGTGCACATCATTGTCCTAGACACAAGGGTATCGTATATCAGTATGCATCAAAAACATCGGGAGGGACCCACATAGGTCACCCCCAAAGGGTACAGACACAGTTCTTAGGTGACAATACTGTCACCGAAAACAGGGCATTTTCATCAAAAATATCGGTCTTGTTTCTGATGGAGATGACAGAGAGCACATTAGACTCATTTTTCCACCAAAAACAATCCATCAGAATCAACTACAATGCTTCCTGTGCCATATTTCCGATGGACACAGGAAGGTCCAACTCAAATTGGGGCTTTTCGGTTTGGGCCCGATCATTAGGATTTTTTCATGGAGTTTATAGGGGATGCTTCTAGCATCATTCTAAGCTAATAAAATTCCATTTCAATTGAGCCATTTTGGAGATACATTGATCGAACGATTGAAAACCTAGTTGGTCTTTTGGCATTACATGTTGCCAGAGCTCACCGGGCTTGGTTCGAGCTTAGCAACAACACCGGGAGGGTAAAACACCCAACCCACAACCTTGAAATAGTTTGTACATTAAGATTCTACCCATACCTAGCTTTTCCTAGGTCAAATTGAAGAGAGAGAGTGGCATAGGAGGTTGTACTTACCTTGGGCAATGATTCCGACAACAAGGTGGCAGCCAGCACCAAGGTAGGCCTTCAATCCACTTCTCCTTCCTCTTCTTCTTCCTTCATCTCTTCTCTCTCCTCTCCTACATTGGGCACAAGGGAAATGAGGAAATGAGTCCTCACTTCCCAACTGATAAGTTAAGTTGGCCCTTAGGGTCTATTTGGTTTGGGCCTCTTTTGAACCAATCGGGTTAAAACGAGTTTCGGGGCACAAGGACCCGCACAATTGGGTCCATAAGGTGTTCACATCAAGAGGAAGATGTGAAGGATGATTTGGGATCATCTAAAACCATTTATGATGCAAGTGGCGGGACCCATGGGCATCGGAACCACGACAATAGCCAATAGATCCATCGAAAACAGGCACCAGATTCCTACCTAGGCTTCTTCTAGTGGCTTGTTTCTGATGGTCAAGATAGCCTGATGTCTTGACAGCTTGTTATCCCAGGGTTGGTCTCGCACGGGTGGTTGCCCTCGGACATGCCCAAGGCTTTTCAGTAATTATGTTGCATGTCAAAAATTAAGTGTGGGGAGTCGGGTCACTTACCGTTTGGGATCAGAAGGTATGAATCCCCTCCAGTTAGATAGGCATAAAATGCACGAACACATGAGGTCATCTCTACCCCTTCAGCAATGCACACTCGTGAGCTAAAACCCGATCGTACTTTCAATCTCCGATCTGAGGCCTATCACAATAGTTCAAATTTGACTGGATTAGGGCACAGGTATAATAGCATTGGTCAACCGAAATGACATTACCAAGAATTCATAATGTCCATACCTTGATCTGAAGGCTGTCTTACTAACATCATTATCCTTGATCCTGAGCTGGTGGTAGCCTGATCTAAGGTAAATCTTAGAGAACACCTTGGCACCCTACAACTGATCAAATAAATCATCTATCCTTGGAAAAGGATATCAGTTCTTGATGGTTAGCTTATTAAGCTCTTGGTAATCAATGTGCAATCTCATACTTTCATCTTTCTTCTTAATGAGCAATACCGGTGCTCCCTATAGAGACACACTAGGTCTAATGAATCCCTTCATCAGAAGGTCTTGAAGTTACACCTATAATTCCTTCAACTCTGTGGGGGCCATGTGGTAAGGGGCCTTTAACACTGGTGCCAAGCCGGGGAATAGGTTTATAGCAAACTCTGTCTCTCGGTCCGATGGCAAACCTATCAAGTCATCCGGAAATACTTCAGGAAATTCCCTCACCACATCTAGCTCGGTCAATTGCCTAATCTCTATCTCAGTATCCATCACAGATGCTAAGTAGCCTTGACATCCCTTGTTCATTAGTGTCTTCATTTGGAGTGCGGATATGACAACCTTTTTGGGTTTCTTGAGCTTATCCCCTTGAAACAGAAACTCATCATCATCACGAGGTCTAAAAATGATAGCCTTCACTGCACATAGCACACTTACGCTGTATGCGGACAACCAGTCCATTCCTAAAATCACGTCGAAGTTAGTCTTATCCAACTCAATCAAGTGAGCATTCAACTCATGATCACCTATAGTCACTGGACAGGGCTCATAAACATATTCAAACCCACTACACTTCCTGTAGGGGTTCTCACAGCCAAACATTGAGTCAATCCCTTGGGTTGAATGTTCACCTTCTTCGCAAATGCTAATGATGCGAACGAGTGTGAGGCTTCTGAGTTAAATAACACATGTGCAGGAAATAATGATATCAATAATGTACCTATCACTACACCGGGTGTAGCCTCAGCATCTTCTACAGTCATAGCGAACACTCTGCCCTGTGGTCTCTAACCCTGTAGGGATTGTGCTAGTCTAGGGGCTGAATATGCCTGCTGGGGCCTAGGTGGCATATTGTAGGGTGCATCACCTAGCCTTTGGTGTGGGCATGTCCTCGCCATGTGGCCCGGCTGATCACAATGAAAGAATCTCGGGCTTGATCCCAAAGATTGAGATACAGCACTAGATCGGGAGTGCTGAGAAGTCTGACTAGCATCAGGCCTCCTAATTACACTGGATTTGGGTTGACATAAGGCTCATAGAAAGGTTTGCTGCCTCCCCTAGAATCAGTAGATCCCATTGGCCTCTTTCCAGTTCCTTACTGGGCCGAGAAGTTGTCTCTATGCTGATCTGGATTTGGCCACTTGGACAACCTCAGCATAGGTCTGTAGTTTCAACCCCACAATGGTTGACCTAATACCTGGCCTCAACCCTTTCTCGAACTTCTTTGCTTTAGCTCCATCACCTCTGAGATGCTCAGGAGAAAAATGGAATAGTTCCTTGAAGCGCTGCTGATACTCAAGCATAGACTGAGAACATTGAACCAACTGAGAGAACTCACTCTCCGTCCTATCCCGGAAGCTTTCCAAAAAATAGTTCTCAAAGAAGGCCCCTTTAAAGTTTTCCCAAGTGGGGTTTGGGTTACTAGCCCTCAGAATAGGCTCAGTGGCACTTTACCTATCATCCACTTCATTCTGTAACTGATAGCCCGCACACAAAATTTTTTGCCCATCAATGCAGCCCATCACTCTAAAAACCTTCTCCATTCCACCAATCCATCTCGATGGATACAACGGGTCTTGGCCCACCTTTGAGAAGCATGGGGGCCTAAGCCGTTGAAACTTCTCCATTATTGTTGTCAAGTTTGTCTAGCTCACTACATGGGCTTGGGCTTGGGCTTTGTCCGGCATTAGGTCTTGCACCTACCTAAGCACTTGTGCCCCATCAGATGTTTAAAGGGTATCCAATCTAGCCGGTATTGGAACGGGTGCCGATGGATTAGGAGGTGTGAGTGGTGCATTACAGGCTTCCATTACCGCTTGGATCCTATTATCAATCCCGGCAATAAATTGGTTTTGCCTTTCTTCCACTTCCCGCATCATGTTATTCATAATGGATGCCACATCCTGGGATGTAAGTATAGGTAGAACCGGAGGTGCATTGCTGGGTCTACCCCGATTCCGTGTAGGGGAAGTGGGAAGCGATGGGCGTGATTGGGATCAAGATCGGGTGTTCCAGCGTGATAGGACTCCTGTGAAGGAATCCGATTAGTGCACATGCATAAACAAGGTTGCATGTAATTGGAACACATGCATGCATAATGGGTCCCACACGTATACAACAGTTGAAATTAGGGTAAGGGCATGCATAAGGGGGGTCCACACATATTAGGATCCAATCGCGCACGTATCCCAAAGGGGCACACCATTAAAGTAAACAAAATAAAATTTTAGATTTGAAAAATAAAATGATTTATTTTCCAAAAGAGTCCACAACAAACAGGGGGTCATATTACCGGAAATATACTTTAATCCACTAGAAATATTAGTGGTATTTCTGGTGGGTAAAGCAAAGAGCAAAACTAAAATTTTCCGTTCACCGGAAGCATGCCCAGTGTTTCTAGTGGGCTATTTCCGGTGAAACCAAAAAGGCCATAGATAGGCTCCGTTCTTGGCTTCTTTATACAAAACCCTATTTTCTCTTGTGGGAAAGGAGGATTTTGCTACCCATTCCCTATCTTCCTCTCGCTATTTCACGATCAATCGGTGCCACATTCGCACCAAAGGTATGTTCCTCCTCTCTGTAACCTAGTTTTGTGATTTTCTTCTCTGTGAGCTTTATACTCAGCCATTGAATCTGGTTTTTCATCCTAAATCCTTAGGAATCACATTGTAGTAATGGCTGGACACACCATGTACATACCCGACGTGCCATTGAACAAGAGGAGCAAGATGCCACCGCTCAATTCAACGCCATTCTGTTCCGCTCTTTGGCTGAGCGAGACCGTTGGGAACTTTTCGAGCACCACAATGTGGACCCGAGAGTCTATGTGAGGACCAATGACTTCCATGCATTTCGTCTCCGTCAATGGTTTGATGAGCTTGGATGGTACCGTATCTTAAAACCCAACAAGTACTACTACCCCACACTGGTCAGGTTATTCTACTCCAACTTGCAATGCATGAACCAAGGTACCGAAGAGATGCAAATCACCTCCTACGTGAAGGGGGTGGAGAACTCCTTTGATATGGGGCAGTTGGCCAATATTTTGATGGTCAGCAATGCTAGTGACCTGGTGTACTGCCCGCCACAGACTTCGGCATATGAATTTCAGAGTCCCGATACCTTTCAGGAGATCAATGACATGCTAACTAAGGAACCCAAGGCTTGGAATCGATCAATCAACTATTTTGCTACTCCAAAGGTCATCTACGATGCGATTCAGTTGAATGTCCTCCCCACTTGCGGACACTATGATGAGGTATCCGCACTGCAAGCCTATGTGAACTATTACGTGTACATGGGAGCGTAGATACATCTTTTTTATCTCCTTATGTGGACCATGGTGCTTCAGTCTGAAGGAGTGGATCACCGGGTTAGAAGCCTATGCTATGGAAGGATACTCACTGACATCTTTCGCCACTTTGGGGTGGACCTAGAGGGAGAGGCATGCTTGGGTGAAGAGGTCACAGACTTCAACCAAGACTCTCTTACGAAGATGACCATAGATCTAAGGGAGGTGACTCCTATTCCAGGAGAGGGTCAGTAGCCTACGGAGGTAGAGGGTGGCAGTGTCAGTAATATCAGCGGTGATGCCAGTGATGTTGGTGGAGGGGTTGGTGGTGCAGGAGGAGAAGCAACTAGGGTTGGTGGGGCTCCACCACCTGATCCCCAGAATATGGGTTCTATAGTTGCTTCTACTTCTCAGGGCACTAGGGGTGTGAGGCCTTACGGTCTCAATGATGTTATGGCCCGCCTAGACACCACCACATCTCTGATGAGGAGTATAGATGGCCGTGTCAACAACATAGACAGGACCTATTATCTTATGGACAATAGAGTGGCCTCTCTAGAGGCACAGATGCAGACGATGGTCTTCCATCTTGGTATTCTGGTGCCTCCTCCAGGAATGCATGGTCCAAACCAGGCTTAGGGCCAAGGACAGAACCAACAGTAGCAAGAGTAGTGGCATGTTTGACATTGTAGCTTTTAGGATTTCCCTCTTTATGTTTTATTTGAGTTTGATGTTTTAGGTTTAGTTGAACCTTTACATTATGTCATTTGCTTCAGTTGTTTAATTTCCTAAACTTAGGCCAGTTAGGATTTCCTACTTTCAGTACTTTATTTTTCTTATAAAAGTGTAAGCTGTGTATTCAAATTCTCTATTATAATGACACGGCTTTAACACCTATACTTGTCTCCTAATTGTACAAACTTCTATTATTGTTGCCTTGAGATTTTTATTTAATCCTAATTTTTCCAAAATCATGGTTTGGCTAAGATTGTGAGTTAAGGAAGGGCATTGGGCTCTGATACCATAGCTGTGACACCCCACCTTATAGCGACCCGACTTACCATTAGGAATACCAACGGTGTGAGTAAGACATGTATCTGTCTTACAACCTACTAGGATCTCTGATAGCAGTACCTTAATATTTTCATAATCTCACATCACAAACCAACATAAGCAGCGGAATCAGAGTATAATAGCAGAATCATGAATAAAATGGGAAAAAGTCTAATAATAACATAATAATAATAACCAAGTTATTCTATTACAATCCTTCAAGACTTACATATATCAAGTTTAAAACATAATATTCACAGACCTATATCAACATAATCAAAAGTACACCGAACACCTCACAGTGCCGCGTATGCACAAAAGTCACAAGCACAGTCCTGGCCATGCTCCTCCACTTCTGGCATCCACCAATCACTCACTTCATACTCGGTCTGGAGGAAAAAGAGTCACTAGCCATAGGCACGACCGTACCTACATCATCATCTAAAAAGTGTGTATACGTGGGGTGAGCTTTCCAACTCGCTCAGTGAGGGGTGGGGTCAAGCACATCCAAGCAAGACAATGGCAGTAATAATTTATGATGCATGATTGCAGAAATTAAATACATAGTCCATGATACTCGTGTTGCAGTTCATTTATTTATTATCCACCTAACAATACAAACTAAGTCTGGTAAATGCTACTACAGCACATTAGGTTGTATCCTTCGTCTTGGAACTGCTATCAACTATACAAGGATACAAACCCTAGCCATGGTTTACTGGTCCCTGTATGTGTCCATGGGTCACACAGCAAACCCCTAATAACCCCCTCCTAGCAGTCATGGCACCGGTAACACATTGGCCATGCCTGACAAGTTCTCGCCTCCGATAATAATCTCATCGTACCACGGGTGTGGCATTCCAGAAAGGCACATCAAACATACCACAATGGGTTATCCAACACCTCAACCCCTATTGGCAAGGGTTCATAGCATAGGAAGTGATACCTAACCACATATATGCTACATGCCTTCATAATGATACAATTAGTATGAATTATATGATACCGGTAAGACATCGGCCACAAAGTGTAATCCATCTCCAAATACAGTCCCAGGTACACAATACCAGAGAGACCTTGGCCACAAAGTAAAACCCGAGACTGTTTACCAAATCTAACATACATATCACAGTTGAGTATGGACTACACGACACCGATACCAATCATCGGCCATGAAGTGCATCAATTTCCAACTGTAGTCCTGGGGTACATGATACTAGTGAGACCTTGGCCACAAAGTGTAACTCGTGACTACAACTATCTCTAATGCACATAATCAATGCATGAATGCAATATACATACGGCAATCATGGCATCGGTACCACTTTGGCCACACCGGATTCTGTCTCACACATAACCAAACACACGACTATAACATTACTGGTACCACCTCGGCCACACCAGATCCCATCATAAATCTTCATACAATTTATATCAAAATCGTAAAATGACAAATGTAACATATCATCATCGCATTTGAACAATTATAATTAAAAATATTATTCTAAGCATGTGAGCAATTTAATAATAATAAAAATTCTAAAAGTAAACACAGTCCATCCCTCACCTAGTTTACGATTGAGTGTGTTCGGGTTCAATTACGGCCACTAATCAATCAAATCAATTCTGGCTTTGGGACCCATGCACATCACTATCCTAGACACAAGGGAATCGTACATTAGTATGCATTAGAAACATCAGGAGGGACTCACACAGGTCACCCCCAAAGGGTACAGTTCCTAAGTGATAGTACTGTCACTGAAAACACCCACCGAAAATAGGGCATTTCCATCGAAAATATCAATCTTGTTTCCGGTGGAGGTGACAGAGAGCACATAAGGCTCATATGTCCATCGGAAATAGTCCACCAGAAACAGCTACAGTGTTTCCTGTGCCATATTTCTGGTGGTAGTATAGAAAGGTCCAACTCGAATTGGGGCTTTTCGGATCAAGCCCGATCATTGGGATTTATTCTATGGAGTTTGTAGGGGATGTTCCTAGCATCATTCTAAGCCAATAAAATTCCATTTCCACCAAGATGTTTGGGAGATATGTCAATCAAATGATTGAAACCCTAGTTGGTCTTTTGGCAATACATGTCACCAGAGCTCACCGGGTTTGGTTCAAGCTCGACAACAACATTGGGAGGGTAGAACACACATTGTACACCTCAACATGGTTTGTACACAAAGATTTCATCCATATCTAGCTTTGTCTAGGTCGAAATGAAGAGAGAGAGTGGTATAGGAGGTTGTACTTACCTCCGGCAATGATTCCAACAACAAAGTGGCAGTCGGCACCAAGGTAGGCCTCCAACCTTCTTCTTCTTCCTCTACTTCTTCCTTCCTCTCCTCTTTCTCTCCTCTCCTATGTTGGGCACAAGGGAAATGAGGAAATGAATCCTCATTTCCCAACTTATAACTTAAGTAGACCTTAGGGTCTGTTTGGTTTGGACCTCTTTTGGACCAATCGGGTTCAAATGGATTTTGGGATACGAGGACCCACACACTTGGGTCCATAAAGTACTCACATCACGAAGAAGGTGTGGGGGATGATTTGGGATCATCCAGAGTCATTTACGATGCAAGCGGCGGGAACCATGGGCATCGGAACCCCAACAGCAGCCTGTCAATCCACCAAAAATAGGCAACAAATTCAGGCCCAGGCTGCTTCCAGTGGCTTGTTTCCGATGGTCAGGACAGCTTACTATCTTGACAGCTTGTTGTCCCATGGCTAGTCTCACACGAGTGGTTGCCCTCGAACATGCTCAAGGCTATTCGGTAATTTTCAATGCGTGTCGAAATTCAAGTGTGGGGAGTTGAGTCACTTACTGTCTAGGATCGGAAGGTATGAGTCCCCTCCAGTTAGATTGGCATGCGATGCACGAACATGTGGGGTCATCTCTACCCCTTCAGTAATGCATAGCCGCAAGTCGAAACCCAGGTGTACTTTCGATCTCCGATCTGAGGCCTATCACAACAGTTTCAAATTAGACCGGATTAGGGCACGGGTGTAACAGGAAGAGAGAGAAATTACTGTAAAGATCGATTTTCTTGGGAGATTGCTAGATGATTCAGTAAAAAGGTAAGAAATCTCACCTAGATTAACTTCTAATAAAAGGGATTTTTAGAAATAAAAGGGAGTTTAAACTGATTTGGACTGGAATTTGTGAAAAGAGAGGAAATCTGGAAATTTCAGTAATAACTCAACTACATAGAGTTTAATTTCTCTGAAATCGGTGGACTAAATTGGAAAGGAAAGTAATAATTTAGTCAATTGATGTGTACACTATGACCGATTCCGATACATAGTGAGGATTCACACTGACTCTCTTTAATTAGGAAAAATTCCATGTGGATGAGGAGAAAATCCATTCAATTTTACTGTTCTAAAGTCTGAAATTTACATGCAAGTTAATTGAAGCTTAATTCTCCACATGCAAGGTGAAAATTCGTTTTTATTTCACTGTTTTGAGGTCCAGGATTCACCTGCAAGGTGGGAATTGATGGGAGATCACATGCATGGTAAGATTAATAATGGATTTTAAACATGCAACCTCAAATTGAGGGTTTATTATGAAAATTGGTTTTATTATACTATTGTAGATGGAATTATATATATATATATATATATGTGAAATGAAATCTGAGATCGGATCTTCATTATTGAAGGCCGATTTGGAACTGGAGATTGGGTTCCTTACTTGAAGCTCTGGAACAGAGAATTAATTTGAAATTGGAATGAAATCCCATCTCAATTTCACTAATTTGAGAGTATAGAGACATATGCAAGAGATATTGAGTATGATATCCATGCATGCTTATAGAATTGAGAATTTATCATTAAGTTTGAAGTTAAAATACTGATATACACTCTAGGTTCATAATTTCATAAAAGAAATTGGTCAAATTGGGGGAAATCTGAAATTTCTACTGAATCCCATATAAGACCCTAAGGGTTTAAAATGAAATTTGTTAAATTGGACTTGAAGAGGAATTGTTGATCATATAAGGGAGGTTATAGATGATCTTATTAGGGAGATATTAGGTAGCACTGTTAGGGGTAGATAAAAATTTACCTGATTTTAATACGTGTGTGTAATTGTTGATTTTTCCGAATCCCAAATAGCCGTGAGAGAGATTCCTCGGCACCAGGAGAGATTGTGGCCCCTGATATTCACTGTGAGTGGGTGCCCTTCTCAACCCCCATTGGTTTGGTGTGTTTATTAATATTGAGCATGCATTACTTGTTGTATTTGTGCATTTGTATTGCATTACTTGTTGTATTTGTGCATTTGCATTCATTTTCATCATTTGCATCCACTTGCATATTTGTGGTATGATGGATATGATGGTAGTGGAAATGTGGAAGGAAAGGTAAGTGAGATGCGTCACGTGTAGGTGCCCATGTGTGCATATATGGTTCGGATGATTTGTTGTGCACCATGTAGAATGTTGGGCTAGGTATCAGAACCCCAAGTGCTACACCCCTTGTCTGTAGGGAGTTAGGTACAGGCTAATCCCAATAAAAGTGATTGCCTGATCAGCAATGCACTGTGAGTGGTACAACGTACTGTACCAATGGTGGATGTGTATGGGTGTGAGTGTGTGTGACAGGATACGATGTACTGTATACCTGTAGATATATTTATGATGTAAGGTTACCTTTTAGGGGTTAGCCGGTGTGGACCAGGACCCGTACAGGCACTGGCTGGTCCTGCCTATGGCGTAGCTTATATTCTTGAGGCCTAACGTACAGGGTAGGGAATGCCACCTGCGTCTATAGCAGTTATACCCATAGGAGATGAGACATAGTAATGGACTAGGAAATCTGAATAGTTAAATAAATGGATTCATGAGCATCATTCTATTGTGTGGAGCATGCATTGTATATGGATGCGAGTGGTTGTTTCTATCCCACCCCCTCACTGAGCATCACCATGTGCTCACCCCCCATTTCTTGGTTCCATAGGTGAGGAGAGCAGTCAGCTACAGGTTGATAATTCAGAGCATGATGACGTGGTTATGGATCACTTGGCTTGTATTCCGGATTTTGATGATTTCAGCCATGGGCATAACTGCGAATGTGATGATTGTGCATACGGCGGACAATATTATTGAGGACTGATGTATTTGATTATCCTTTTGCGTATATATGTGGATAGTGATGGAAATCAATTTTTTTTGATACAGGTTGGAGGGAAAAACTACTGTTAGAAAATATTTTGTGTAAATATTTGTTTTAGAATGGGATGAATGTATATATATATATGGATTACTATTTATGTTGTTGTGAATCATTGTATATATGATATCAAGCATCACATAGAAGCACTGGGTGGATATTATCTTTATTTGATTTTATATGATCCGTTGCAAACTCTAATTATGGTTTTAGCATATATGGTTGTGGTGTTGTGCACTCTCCTAGAGTATGATCTTAGTTTGGCGAGCTAACTAGGTGCGATGAGGTATTCAGTGCCGGCTCACCTATGCCATATAAAGGTCAAGGTAGGGTGTGACAATTATGGTGCCACTGGGTTGTGACTCTACTTCCTCCTGATCCGAGTACGGATTTAGTGACTGGTGGATGCCAAAGGCTGAGGAGCACGATCCGGACTGTGCATGTGANAATTCTTAGATGACGAATGGTTAGGACGTTATTTTAGATACATATGTTTAGGACGGTAATTAGAATTAGATCACAATCATTAATCAGTTCACTTTCGCATTATTAAAAGAAATAAAAAATAAAGTGACTGCTCTCCCTGTGTTCGACCCGTAGCTACACTGATCCGTACGCTTGCGGTTACATTTTAAATCTCAACAAGTTTTTGGCGCCGTTGTCGGGGAGACAGTTCCATGTTATTTTTCACTTTCTTTTGGTAAATCGGAGTGCTTTATTTGCTTTGCTTTATATTTTTTCTTTTTTTTTTATTGAATTCCTGAGAATAACAACTTGCAATAATAGTTGTATCAGTGGAGGTCACCATGCCTCACAGTATGATAAAGACAGGTTTCGCCCTGTAGCAGTACCTCAGGAATTGACCTGAGCAACCCCGGATCCTTGTCGGTAAACTCCCAAAAAGCAAAAAAAAAAAAATAAAAAATAAATAAATAAAAAAATCAAAAAAATCAAAAAAATCATCAAAAAGTTTTGCTATCCATTCTTTTGTGCTTGTCTTACTTTAGTTGTGGAAAGTTTTTCTGTTGCATGAGTGTTAAGTGGGTACGTAATACTAAGAATCGGTTAGAAAGAAGAGATCCAACAAGTAGTGACCCTATACGTTTGCTCTCTCTAAAACCCTTCAATATGGGAGACCAACAGCAAAACCCTTCACCTAAATCTCTGAAAGATAGGTTCTACCCTGCTAGAACAGCCCAACCTTCCTGTATAGTTCTACCACAAGCCCAGGGCAATAATTTTGAACTCAAATCTCAATACATCACTATGTTGTCCCACTTCCATGGGTTGACCTCTGAGGATGCATACCTATTTCTAAGGGAATTTAAAAAGGTATGTGTTCTAATTAAGATCCAACAGTTTTCTGATGATGCTGTTAAGCTTAGGTTTATCACTTTTGCATTGAAAGACCAAGCTAAGAAGTGGTTGTATGGATTACCCACAAATTCCATAACCTCATGGGAACAGTTCACAGTTGTCTTCCTTAAGAAGTTTTCCCCAACTCACAAGACCAATAAGCTTAGAAGTGATATCCTTCAGTTTAGGCAAAAGCCTAGTGAGTCATTTTCCAAACTTATGGAGAGATTCAAGGATCTACTCCAAGAATGCCCCCACCATGGCCTAGACCTATGGCATTTATGTCAAATAATTTATGAGGGTATTGATTACCCAACTAAACAAATGATAGAATCTATGTGCCCTGAGGGATTCACATCCTTTACAGATGAAGAAAAGGCATGGGAATTCTTACTTGACTTAGCTGACAAAACCCGTGAATGGGAATCAACCCAAGAGAGTGAAAGAACTATAAGAGGAAAAGGATATTTTGTGGATGGGATAGTAGCCAAGGAAGCCCATTTGGATATCCTAATCAAGAGGATTGAGGCTATTGTTCCTAGAGAGTCATAGAAGAATGCCCTAACACCTCTGGGGGCACTTCTAATGATAGTGTTAATGCCTTATACCAGAATAATCCATATAGTAACACATACAATCCAGGATGGAGAAATCACCCAAATTTTTCTTGGAATCAGGGCAACCAAGCAGGACCTTCCAATTTCTATAATCAAGGTCAACCTGGACCCCAAAGGCCTCCCTTTGCACAACAATCTTTTTCTCAAAATACTTTTCCTAGGTCAAATGTAGGACCTCAGGCGAGTTTTCCTAGGGCCCCTCTTCTATCATCTTATCAGCAACCCCCTGGGTTTACCAACACTGGAGAGGCAAGTAGAATAAATGACTTGGAAAAAAATATGGCCCTCCTCATGACAAGCCATCAAAATCTTACGAGAGAACTTACCCAAGTTGTCTCAATTATGCATGAGAGGAAGAAGGGAACTTTACCCAGTCAACCAGAGCCTAACCCTAGGCATCATCAACCTGTTAGTTTACAAGGACCAACTAATGCACCACTGAATATAGTACAAGGTCAGACTCAATAAGGGCCCTCTAACCAATGTAATGTTGTTTATGCCCTTAGGAGTGGTAGAGAGTACCTACAGAGCTTTCCTAAATCTTCCCCATCTATTACTCCTGTTAACTCTTCTTCAGTTGAGGACACAAATGTGCCTCTTGTTTCAGGTTCGTTTGATGAACCTAAAGATTTTTCTGAAACTAAAGATGATTTGGTTGAGGAAACCAAAAATGATTCTTCTGAACAGGGGCAAATCCCTAACAGTCCTTATGTTCATCCTGTCCCATTTCCTAATCGCTTGGTAAACAAAAAGAAGACTGCTTCCATGGACAAAATTTTAGAAGTCTTCAAAAAGGTAGAAATAAACATCCCTCTTTTGGATGCCATATCCCAGATCCCCACCTATGCAAAGGTACTGAAAGGTTTGTGTACTCACAAACGTATCACTAGTGTGCCCAAAAAGGCGTTCTTGGCAGGTAACATTAGTTCCATAATTACTCAGCCTATAGCAGCCAAGTATAAGGATCCAGGGAGCCCTACCATATCTTGTGTCATAGGTAACACCTATATTGAGCATGCTTTACTTGACCTTGGCGCAAGTGTGAATCTTTTACCTTACCATGTGTACAAGCAACTAGGATTGGGAGAATTAAAAGCCACTGGAACTACTCTTCAGTTGGCAGATAGATCTGTTAAGATTCCTAAAGGGATGGTTGAGGATGTCTTACTAAAGGTGGGGGAATTTATTTTCCCTATTGATTTCATTGTGTTAGATACTAAGCCCTTCTCAACCAAGGATGAGATCCCAATAATTCTAGGAAGACCATTCTTGGCTAGCAGTAATGCATTAATCAATTGCCGGAATGATTTCCTAAGATTATCTTTTGGTAACCAAACTGTTGAGTTTAACTTGTTTAGGATTGGCAAGCAACCACATATGGAAGAAGAGATCAATATGCTTGAGGATTTTCTGGATTTTTCCTATGATTTAGTTACCAACTTTGATATTGATTTTGATTCAGAATTCCAACAGTATATGGATGAGTTGGATGATAAGAGTGAAAATTTCTTTTCTGAAGTCTTGAGTCTTCACACACTTGTGGAGCCCTTAGGACCCCTTTCCAATTCCATTCCCAAACCTTCCATAGTTGAGCCCCCTAAGCTAGATCTTAAGGAGTTGCCATCTAATTTGAGATATGCTTTCCTAGGGCCTGACCAGTCTCTTCCTGTAATAATTTCTTCAAATTTGACTTCTAGCCAGGAAGAGGAGTTACTTAAAGTGTTAAAAGATAATAAGGAAGCCCTAGGTTGGACCATGGCTGATATCAAGGGTATAAGCCCTTCCATTGTGCAACATCATATACATCTTATGGAGGATTCCAAACCATCCACGGAACCCCAAAGAAGAGCTAACCCAGTGATGATGGAAGCTATTAAGAAAGAGATCCTAAAGTGCTTGGATCATGGAATAATTTATCCTATTTCTGGCAGCCAATGGGTAAGCCCAGTTCATGTAGTGCCTAAGAAGTCTAGTGTGACTGTAGTTCCTAATGCCAATAATGAGTTGATCCCTACCCGTGTCCAAACAGGATGGCGTGTGTGCATTGACTACAGGAAATTAAATGCGGCAACCTGGAAGGACCACTTCCCATTGCCATTCATTGACCAGATGTTAGAGAGGTTAGCTGGACATGAATACTATTGCTTTCTTGATGGATATTCCGGCTATAACCAAATCCCAATTGCTTTAGAGGACCAACATAAGACCACTTTTACATGCCCATATGGAACATTTGCTTACAGGCGTATGCCCTTTGGGCTTTGCAATGCCCCTGCTACGTTCCAACGATGCATGATGAGCATTTTTTCTGACATGGTCGAAAAATTCTTAGAAGTATTTATGGATGACTTTTCAATTCATGGGAATTCCTATTCTGAATGTCTTCATCATCTTTCCCTAGTTTTGAAAAGGTGCATATCTAAGAATTTGGTTTTGAATTGGGAGAAATGTCATTTTATGGTTAAATCTGGTATTGTTTTAGGCCATGTAATATCCAAGGAGGGAATTAAGGTAGATAGAGCCAAAGTGGATTTAATTGATAATTTACCACCTCCTCAATCTGTTAAGGATGTTCGGTCTTTTCTAGGGCATGCAGGCTTCTACAGAAGGTTTATTAAGAACTTTAGTCAGTTAGCCCGACCTCTCACCTCATTACTTGTCAAAGATCAGACTTTTGAGTTTTCCAAAGAGTGCCTAGAATCCTTCAAGCAACTTAAGAAGGAGTTGACCAATGCACCCATTGTTCAACCACCTGTTTGGACTGAACCTTTTGAACTGATGTGTGATGCTTCGGATTTTGCCATAGGAGCAGTTTTAGGTCAAAGGATTAATAAGTTGCCCACTGTCATTTACTATGCTAGTAGGACCTTAAATGATGCACAACTCAATTATACAACCACTGAAAAAGAATTTTTAGCTGTTGTGTTTGCATTAGAAAAGTTTCGGTCTTACTTAGTTGGTTCACATGTGGTGGTGTATACTGATCATTCTGCCCTCAGATACCTAGTTCAGAAGAAGGATGCCAAAGCCCGTCTCATTAGGTGGGTTTTACTTTTGCAAGAGTTTGATTTAGAAATTAGGGATAAGAAAGGAGTTGAAAACCTAGTTGCAGACCATTTATCCCGGCTTCCCAATTCCTTGACTGTTGATTCTCCAGTCAACGAGAACTTTCCAGATGAACAATTATTTGCAATGTCCAGTGAACCATGGTTTGCTGACATTGTCAACTTCTTAGTTTCAGGTGTGACTCCGGATCACTGGTCCACCCAAGATAAGTATAGGTTTCATTCCCAAGTTAAGCACTTTTTCTGGGATGATCCTTATTTGTTTAAGATATGTCCATATCAGATTATCCGACGATGTGTTCCTGATCATGAGCAACATTCTATTCTCTCTTTTTGTCATGATCATGCATGTGGTGGACACTTTGGACCTAAGAAGACTGCCGCAAAGGTTCTCCAATGCGGATTTTATTGGCCCACTCTTTTTAGAGATGCTTTTGATTTTTGCAAGGCTTGCCCTGCCTGCCAGTCTTTTGGCCGTATCAATAAAAGGAACATGATGCCCCTCAACCTTATTTTGGTAGTTGAGATCTTTGATGTATGGGGCATCGATTTTATGGGACCATTCCCTAATTCCTTCGGGAATTTGTACATACTTTTGGCCGTTGATTATGTTTCTAAATGGATAGAGGCCATACCTTGTAAATCTAATGATCACAAAGTGGTGGTCCAGTTTCTCAAAGAGAACATTTTTTCCCGCTTTGGTGCACCACGTGCAATAATTAGTGATAGGGGTACTCATTTTTGTAATCGGCCTTTTGAGACCCTAATGAAAAAGTATGGGATCACTCATAAGTTATCTACCCCTTATCACCCCCAAACTAGTGGCCAAGTGGAGGTGTCTAATAGGCAGATCAAACAAATCTTGGAGAAAACTGTTAATCCCAACCGTAAGGATTGGTCCCTTAGGCTCATTGATGCCTTGTGGGCCCATCGGACTGCATTCAAGACTGACCTTGGCCAGTCTCCCTACCGTTTAGTGTATGGGAAAGCTTGTCACTTACCAGTTGAGTTGGAGCATAAGGCCTTTTGGGCCATTAAGAAGCTTAACTTTGATTTGTCTGATGCGGGAATTCATCGTAGGCTCCAACTATCTGAGTTGGAGGAACTTAGGAATGATGCCTATGAAAGTTCTAGAATTTACAAGGAAAAGACCAAAGCTTTCCATGATAAACACATTCTGCGTAAATCTTTTGCAATTGGTGATAAGGTCTTATTGTACAACTCTCGATTGCATCTTTTTCCTGGTAAGCTTGGATCCCGATGGGATGGCCCATTTATTGTTCATAATGTATATCCCCATGGGGCTGTGGAGATTTTGAATCCAGGAACAGGGGTAATTTCGAAGGTTAATGGTCAGCGTTTGAAACCGTTCCTCGAGTTTCCCACTACTAGTAGTGAAGAGGTCATGGATCTCCATGAACCTCTTTACACTGATGACTAATTTTTAATCAGGTATGACCCCCTTGCATTGTCTTTGCTTTTAATTTTTTCCATGCATTGAGGACATTGCATGACTTAAGTGTGGGGGAGGGAAACCAGTTTTTATTTTTTATTTTTTTTTCACTTTGTTTTGTTTGTTTTTCTTTTTATTTTTTGAGCTTGCTAAGGATGAAGTCCTACTTTGGCTTTTGGCTAATGATCATACCATTCGGTTGCTTGATGTATGAAAATAAAATTTTTGATTAAGGTACCCATTTTGAACGTATAAAAACCCTGTTGAGAAGAAAGAAACAAGCATGTGTCTTGAGATGGGACTTTCTTTTGAAAAATAAGAGACCCCTGTTTTATGGTGATGGACCATATGTAAGTCTGTGGGTTCCTTGTACTTTTGATTTGGAGTTGAGACCTTCTTTTTAATTTGGCATGGGTTGACAAATGCACAATTTTAAATGAAATGTGAAATGTGGTATAAAGAAGAATAAGAGTTGATTCCCTTGGAACTAGACAGGGCATTGCGCCTCAGGAAGCGTGGTGTCTTGATCGAAATTCCTTGGGAGGAAACTTCTGAAGTAACTCTAGCATCACTGCCTTTGTGGACATATGCAAAAAGTGAAGCTACATAGTAACTTGGGTGTCTGGTGTTTGCTCCACCATGTCATTCAGGCCAAAAGTAGTGGAGTAGAATAGAGTTTATTAGTAGAAAAAAAAAAAGAGAAAAAAAATGTGCAAATGTCATTATTGCTTGGTAACATGTTTGGTCAAAAACACTCCAACGCCTTAGTCATTGGTTCCCTATTTCTTCACAAGTGGTTTTGCCTTAAGATAAGGATGTTTTGGAAGAGACGAGGTGAGTTCCAAATTAAGAAATATGCTAGTGCCTGGAATTGATAAAGGGTAATAAAAGTTCAAGTGTGGGGGTCCCTTGTAAGAGAAATTATCTTTGCTCCGGATCGGTATGAGCCTTACCTTTAGCCAAAGTTGGGATTTGTTTATTCTGAATTTTGGGTGTATATTCACTGCAAACACCCACGAGACACAACTCGTCCACTAGGGGTGACCTAGGGGTTTAAAGGCTTGTTGCACATGCTAAGTGCAACCGTGATTCCTACGAAAGTGAGTTAGGTTTTTTTTATCTTTATTCTTTTTCTTTTTGTTTTGCTCGAGGACTAGCAAAGTCTAAGTGTGGGGGAATTCTGATGAGCACATTTATGTGTGAAATCTAGGGTAGTAAAACATGCATTTTACATATTTAGAATGGAGCTACCTTGGGTTTTACTCTCTTTTTGCAGGTTTTATATTTTCAAGGCCTTAAGGACTATCGGGAGCTATATCTTCAATTTTACACGTAAAGAGGTCCTATTTCTTTCCATGGTTGCGAAGAGGATGAAATTCTGAGCAAGATGGACGTGTTCAATTAAAAGTACACATTCGTTTGGTCACCCGTACAAATGATTATTCTTTTTCGGGTCAGAAAAAGAATAATGGATCAGAACTGAACCGAGATGCAGAACCAGCCCGTTTGCAATTGTCCCAGAGGTACAAGGAATACTCCAAATGCCAACAAGGATCGATGGACCACATCCTTAAGTGATTAAAGATTTGTTTTTGGTAACAACAGCTACCTAGCTTAGTTGGTGAGCTATGGTGTACAAAATTCCCTTGCTCACCAAGAGGTCTCAAGTTCGAATCTCATGGTTGTTTTTTTTAGAGGATTTTGTTGAAGATTTCCTGCTTTTCACTCACTTAAAGCACTAAGGGCATGGAGGGGATTTCCACATCAAATTAGAAGCAAGCAAAATCGTGGAAGCAAGAAGAGAAGAAAAAAAAAAGGAAAGAAAAAAAAGGGAGAACCAAAGATTGTCCAAATCTTCTCTCTCCTCCACATCATCACCAAACCTCCACATCATCACCAAAGATTGTCCAAATCACACAAAGGAAGAAAAAAAAATCGTCCCTAGGAGAGAGAAAAAAAGAAGAAAAATAAATTAGAAAAAAAAAAGGAAAGAAAATAAGCAAAAAATTTTAGGAAATTTCTCAAAATTTATTTCTCTCTTCTCTCTCCTCCATCTTAGCACTTTTGGACTCAAAAGATCTCACAATCAATTGTGGGTTTCTCTCTTTTAGGAAAGAGAAAATTGTTACCCTACCTCTCCATTCCCTATAAATACAACTCATGTAAGAGGAGGAGACACAATTCATTCTTCTTCTAGTTTTTTTTAGTTGCTCTCTCTCTCTCTTCTCTCTCTCTTTAGTTCTAGTTCTTCTCTATTTTTGCTTTAATCACTTTTGTAATAGTTTTTTTTATGTCAATTAATGCAAGCACTCTTTTATTTTTATTCAGTTCTTTTTATGTTTATGATTTATGCAATTGAGTTGTAATTTTTTAAGTTATAGTTCTAGGCTTAGATCTAGGTGACAAGATCACGAGCCGTGGAGCAATTTTTTTTCAAGTTCAAGCATTGATTCAAGTAAGTAGGCTCCTTCAGTAGTCTTCTCTCCCCCCTCTCATTCCCTCTTCTGACTACCTTTTCTTTCTTAATTTAGGATTTTAATTTCAGTCGTTACATTATTGCTATCCCTTTCCCCCAAGGTTCATGGCTAGTGTATGTGTTGGCTTTGCCCCTCCTAGCCATAGAACCATCAATTTATTGCTTTTATTTTAATTGTCTCACTTTCTCTAAAGCCATGTAGAATAATCCTTGTAGGAGTGACTCTCTGGTCAAGTGGGGAAGCTCATATTATGATGCATCCCTCGGGCTAGGTAGAGAAACCTACTTGTAAGTCTCTCTCTAGCTTTATCCCCTTTCTTTTACTTTATTTTTATTTCAACATTTTTTTCCTTTATTGTTTTTTTTTTAATTGCGTGGGTTGTTTATTTTCAGTTATTTATTTACTTAATTTTAATTGCGTTGCTTGCGTCTTTAAATTCTTAGATGAGGAATGGTTAGGACGTTATTTTAGATACATATGTTTAGGACGGTCATTAGAATTAGATCACAACCATTAATCAGTTCACTTTTGCATTATTAAAAGAAAAAATAAATAAAGTGATTGCTCTCCCTGTGCTCGACCAGTAGCTACACTGATCCGTATGCTTGCGATTACATTTTAAAATCTCAAACAAGTTTTTGGCGCCGTTGCTAGGGAGACAGTTCCATATTATTTTTCATTTTCTTTTAGTAAATCAGAGTGCTTTGTTTGCTTTGTTTTGTTTTCTTTTTCTTTTATTGAATTCCTGAGAAGAACAACTTGTAATAATAGTTGTATCGGTGGAGGTGGCAATGCCTCACAGTATGTTAAAGACAGGTTTCGCCCTATAGCAGTACCTCAGGAATTGACCTGAGCAACCCCGGATCCCTGTCGGTAAGCTCCCAAAAAGCCAAAAACAAAAATCAAAAGGTTTTGCTATCCATTCTTTTGTGCTTGTCTTACTCTAGTTGTGGGTAGTTTTCTGTTGCATGAGTGTTAGGTGGGTACGTAATACTAAGAATCGGTTAGAAAGAAAAGATCCAACAAGTAGTGACCCTATAAGTTTGCTCTCTTTAAAACCTTTCAATATGGGAGGCCAACATCAAAACCCTTCACCTAAATCTCTAAAAGATAGGTTCTACCCTGCTAGAACAGCCTAACCTTCCTGCTTAGTTCTACCACAAGCCCAAGGCAATAATTTTGGACTCAAATCTCAATACATCACTATGTTGCCCCACTTCCATAGGTTGACCTCTAAGGATGCATACCTATTTCTAAGGGAATTTGAAGAGGTATGTTTTCTAATTAAGTTCCAACAGCTTTCTGATGATGCTATTAAGCTTAGGTTTATCACTTTTGCATTAAAAGACCAAGCTAAGAAGTGGTAGTATGAGTTACTCACAAATTCCATAACCTCATGGGAATAGTTCACAGTTGTCTTCCTTAAGAAGTTTTTCCCAATTCATAAGACCAATAAGCTTAGAAGTGATATCTTTCAGTTTAGGAAAAAGCCTAGTGAGTCCTTTTCCAAACTTATAGAGAGATTCAAGGATCTACTCCAAAAATTCCCTCACCATGGCCTAGACTTATGGCATTATGTCAAATAATTTATGAGGGTATTGATTACCCAACTAAACAAATGATAGAGTCTATGTGCCCTGAGGGATTCACATCCTTTACAGATGAAGGAAAGGCATGGGAATTCTTACTTGACTTAGCTAAAAAAACCCGTGAGTGGGAATCAACCCAAGAGAGTGAAAGAATCATAGGAGGAAAATGATATTTTGTGGATGGGATAGTAGCCAAGGAAGCCCATTTGGATAGCCTAATCAAGAGAATTGAGGTTATTGTTCCTAGAGAGCCATCATCAGTCAATTTGGTTAAGATTTGTGCTTGGTGCCAGTCCCCTAAACATGTCATAGAAGAATGCCCCAACACCTCTGGAGGCACTTCTAATAATAGTGTTAATGCCTTATACCAGAATGATCCATATAGTAACACCTACAATCCAGGATGGAGAAATCACCCAAATTTCTCTTGGAATCAGGGTAACCAAGCAGGGCCTCCAATTTCCATAATCAAGGTCAACCTGGACTCTAAAGGCCTCCCTTTGCACAATAATCTTTTTCCCAAAATACTTTTCCTAGGTCAAATGTAGGACCTTAGGCTAGTTTTTCTAGGGCCCCTCTCCTATCATCTTATCAGCAACCCCCAGGGTTTACCAACACTGGAGAGGCAAGTAGAATAAGTGACTTGAAAAAAAATTTGGCCCTCCTCATGACGAGCCATCAAAATCTTATGAGAAAACTCACCCAAGTTGTCTCAATTATGCGTGAGAGGGAGAAAGGAACTTTACTCAGTCAACCAGAGCCTAACCCTAGGCATCATTAGCATGTTAGTTCACAAACACCAACTAATGCACCACTGAATATAGTACAAGGTCAGACCCAATAAGGGCCCTCTGACCAATGTAATGTTGTTTATACCCTTAGGGGTGGTAGAGAGTACCAACAGAGCATTCCTAAATCTTCCCCATCTATTACTCCTATTAACTCTCCTTCAGTTGAGGACACAAGTGTGCCTCTTATTCTAGGTTTTTCTGATGAACCTAAAGATTCTTTTGAAGCTAAAGATGATTTGGTTGAGGAAATAAAAAATGATTATTCTGAAAAAGGGCAAATCCCTAATAGTCCTTATGTTCATCCTATCCCATTTCCTAATCGCTTGGTACACAAAAAGAAGACTGCTTCCATGGATAAAATTTTAAAAGTCTTCAAAAAGGTAGAAGTGAACATCCCTCATTTAGATGTCATATCTCAGATCCCTGCCTATGCAAAGGTACTACAAGATTTGTGTACTCACAAATATATCACTAGTGTGCCCAAAAATGCTTTCTTGGTAGGTAACATTAGTTCCATAATTACTCAGCCTATAGCAACCAAGTATAAGGATCCAGGGAGCCCTACCATATCTTGTGTCATAGGCAACACCTACATTGAGCATGCCTTACTTGACCTTGGTGCAAGTGTGAATCTTTTACCACACCATGTGTACAAGCAACTTGGATTGGGAGAATTGAAAGGCACTAGAACTACTCTTCAGTTGGCAGATAGGTCTGTTAAGATTCCTAAAGGGATGGTTGAGGATGTCTTACTAAAGGTGAGGGAATTTATTTTCCCTGTTAATTTTATTGTGTTAGATACCAAGCCCTTCTCAACCAAGGATAAGATCCCAATAATTCTAGGAAGACCATTATTGGCTACCAGTAATGCATTAATCAATTGCCAGAATGGTTTCCTAAGATTATCTTTTGGTAATCGAACTGTTGAGTTTAACATATTTAGGATAGGCAACCAACCACATATGGAAGAAGAGATCAATAATGCTTGAGGATTTTCTGGATTTTTCTGATGATTTAGTTATCATATTTGATA
>NW_024870451.1:385089-414793 GCF_013358625.1 Macadamia integrifolia
TGGATGAGTTGGATGATGATAGTGAAAATTTCTTTTCTGAAGTCTTGAGTCTTCACACACCTGTGGAGCCCTTAGGACCCCTTTCCAATTCCATTCCCAAACCTTCTATAGTTGAGCCCCCTAAGCTAGATCTTAAGGAGTTGCCATCTAATTTGAGGTATGCTTTCCTAGGGCCTGACCAGACTCTTCCTGTAATAATTTCTTCAAATTTGACTTCTAGCCAGGAAGAGGAGTTACTTAAAGTGTTAAAAGATAATAAGGAAGTCCTAGGTTGGACCATGGCTGATATCAAGGGTATAAGCACTTCTATTGTGCAACATCATATACATCTTATGGAGGATTCCAAACCATCCACGGAATCCCAAAGAAGAGCTAACCCAGTGATGATGGAAGCCATTAAGAAAGAGATCCTAAAGTGCTTGGATCATGGAATAATTTATCCTATTTCTGATAGCCAATGGGTAAGCCCAGTTCACGTAGTGCCTAAGAAGTCTGGTGTGACTGTAGTTCCTAATGCCAATAATAAACTAATTCTAACCCGTGTCAAATCAGAATAGAGAGTGTGCATAGACTACAGGAAACTTAATGTGGCAACTTGGAAGGACCATTTCCCATTGCCATTCATTGACCAGATGTTAGAGAGGTGAGCTGGACATGAATACTATTATTTTCTTGATGGATATTCTGGCTATAAACAGATCCCAATTGCTTTAGAGGACCAACATAAGACCCCTTTTATATGCCCATATAGAACATTTGCTTACAGGTGTATGCCCTTTGGGCTTTGTAATGCCCCTGCTACGTTCCAACGATGTATGATGAGCATCTTTTCTGACATAGTCAAAAAATTCTTAGAAGTATTTATGGATGATTTTTCAATTCATGGGAATCCCTATTCTGAATGTCTTCATCTTCTCTAGTTTTGAAAATGTGCATATCAAAGAATTTGGTTTTGAATTGGGAGAAATGCCATTTCATGGTTAAATCTGGTATTGTTTTAGGCCATGTAATATCCAAGGATGGAATTAAGGTAGATAGAGCCAAAGTGGATTTAATTAATAATTTACCACCTCCTCAATCTGTTAAGGATGTCCAGTCTTTTCTAGGGCATGCGGGCTTCTATAGAAGGTTTATTAAGAACTTTAGTCAGTTAGCTCGACCTCTCACTTCATTACTTGTCAAAGATCAAACTTTTGATTTTTCTAAAGAGTGCCTAGAATCCTTCAAATAACTTAAGAAGGAGTTGACCAATGCACCCATTGTTCAACCACCTGTTTAGACTGAACCTTTTGAACTGATGTGTGATGCTTTAGATTTTACCATAGGAGCGGTTTTGGGTCAAAGGATTAATAAGTTGGCCACTGTCATTTACTATGCTAGGAGGACCTTAAATGATGAATAACTCAATTATACAACCACTCAAAAAGAATTTTTAGCGGTTGTGTTTGCATTAGAAAAATTTCGCTCTTACTTAGTTGGTTCACATGTGGTGGTGTATACTGATCATTCTGATCTCAGATACTTAGTTTAGAAGAAGGATGCCAAAGCCCATCTCATTAGGTGGGTTTTATTTTTGCAAGAGTTTGATTTAGAAATTAGGGATAAAAAAAGAGTTGAAAATCTAGTTACAGACCATTTTTCTCTGCTTCCCAATTCCTTGACTGTCGATTCTCCAGTCAATGAGAACTTTTCAGATGAACAATTATTTGTAATGTCCAGTGAACCATGGTTTGCTGACATTGTCAACTTCTTAGTTTCAAGTGTGACTCCAGATCACTGATCCACCCAAGGTAAGTATAGATTTCATTCCCAAGTTAAGCACTTTTTCTGGGATGATCCTTATTTGTTTAAGATATGTCCATATCAGATTATCCGACGATGTGTTCCTGATCATGAGCAACATTCGATTTTCTCTTTTTGTCATGATCATCCATGTGGTGGACACTTTGGACCTAAGAAGACTGCCTCAAAGGTTCTCTAATGCGGATTTTATTGGCCCACTCTTTTTAGAGATGCTTTTGATTTTTGCAAGGCTTGTCCCGCCTGCCAGTCTTTTGGCCGCATCAATAAGAGGAACATGATGCCCCTCAACTCTATTTTGGTAGTTGAGATCTTTGATGTATAGGGCATCGATTTTATGAGACCATTCTCTAATTCCTTTGGGAATTTGTATATACTTTTGGCCATTAATTATGTTTCTAAATGGATAGAGGTCATACCTTGTAAAACTAATGACCACAAAGTAGTGGTCTAGTTTCTAAAAGAGAACATTTTTCCCACTTTAGTGCACCACGTGCAATAATTAGTGATAGGGGTACTCATTTTTGTAATCGGCCTTTTGAGGCCCTAATGAAAAAGTAAGGGATCACCCATAAGTTATCTACCCCTTATAACCCTCAAACTAATGGCCAAGTGTAGGTGTTTAATAGGCAGATCAAACAAATCTTGGAGAAAATTGTTAATCCCAACCATAAGGATTGGTCCATTAGGCTCATTAATGCCTTGTGGGCCCATCGAATTACATTCAAGACTGACATTGGCCAGTCTTCCTACCATTTGGTGTATGGAAAAGCCTATCACTTACCAATTGAGTTGGAGCATAAGGCTTTTTGGGTCATCAAAAAGCTCAACTTTGATTTGTCTGATACGAGAATTCATCGTAGGCTCCAACTATCTGAGTTGGAGGAATTTAGGAATGATGCCTATGAAAGTTCTAGGATTTATAAGGAAAAGACCAAAGCTTTCCATGATAAGCACATTCTGCGAAATCTTTTACAATTGGTGATAAGGTCTTATTGTACAACTCTCGATTACATCTTTTCTGTAGTAAGCTTAGATCCCAATGGGATGGCTCGTTTATTGTCCATAATGTATATCCCCATGGGGCTGTGGAGATTTTGAATCCAGGAACAGGGGTAATTTCGAAGGTTAATGGTCAACGTTTGAAACCGTTCCTCGAGTTTCCTACTATTGGTAGTGAAGAGGTCATGGATCTCTATGAACCTCTTTACACTGATATTTAAATTTTAATCAGGTATGACCCCCTTGCATTGTCTTCATTTTTAATTCTTTCCATGTATTAAGGACATTGCATGAATTAAGTGTGGGGGAGGGAAACCAATTTCTGTTTTTTCCACTTTGTTTGTTTTGTTTTTCTTTTTGTTTTTTTGAGCTTCCTAAAGGATGAAGTCCTACTTTGGCTTTTGACTAATGATTATACCAATCGGTTGCTTGATGTATGAAAATAAAATTTTTGACTAAGGTACCCATTTTGAACGTATAAAAACCCTGTTGAGAAGAAAGAAACAAGCCTATGTCTTGAGATGGGATTTTCTTTTGAAAAATAAGTTTATGGTGTTGGACCAGATGTAAGTCTGTGGGTTCCTTGTACTTTTGATTTGTAGTTGAGACATTCTTTTTAATTTGGCATGAGTTGACAAATGTACAATTTTAAATGAAATGTGAAATGTGGCCTAAAGAAGAATAAGAGTTGATTCCCTTGGAACAAGACAGGTCATTGCGCCTCAGGAAGCGTGGTGTCTTGATCGAAATTCCTAGGGAGGAAACTTCTGAAAGAACTCTAGCATCACTGTCTTTGTGGGCATATACAAAAAGCGAAGCTACATAGTAACTTGGGTGTTTGGTGTTTGCTCCACCATATTATTCAGGCCAAAAGTAGTGGACTAGAATAGAGTTTATTAAGCGAAAAAAGAGAAAAAAATGTGCAAATGTCATTAATGGTTGGTAATATGTTTTGGGAAAAAACACTTCAATGCATTAGTCATTGGTTCTCTATTTCTTCACAAGTGGTTTTACCTTAAGATAAAAATATTTTGGAAGAGACGAGGTGAGTTCCAAATTAAGAAGTATGCTAGTGCCTGGAATTGATAAAGGGTAATAAAAGTTCAAGTGTGGGGGTCCCTTGTAAGAAAAATTATCTTTACTCCGGATCGGTATGGGCCTTACCTTTAGCCAAGGTTGGGATTTATTTATTTTGAATTTTGGGTATATATTCACTGCAAACACCCACGAGACACAACTCGTCCACTAGGGGTGACCTAGGGTTTTAAAGGCTTATTGCACATGCTAAGTACAATCGTGATTCCTATGAATGTGAGTTAGGTTTTTTGTTTTAATTCTTTTTCATTTTATTTTGCTCGAGCACTAGCAAAGTCTAAGTGTAGGGGAATCCTAATGAGCACATTTATGTGTGAAATCTAGGATAGTAAAACATGCATTTTACATATTTAGAATGGAACTACCTTCGGTTTTACTCTCTTTTTGCAGGTTTTATATTTTCAAGGCTTTAAGGACTATCAGGCGCTATATCTCCAATTTTACATGTAAAGAGGTCCTATTTCTTTTCATGATTACGAAGAGGACAGAATTCTGAGCAAGATGGACCTGTTCAATTGCAAGTACACATTCGTTTAGTCAACCGTGCAAGGGATTATTCTTTTCGGGTCAGAAAAAGAATAATAGATCAGAACTGAATTGAGACGCAGAACCAGCCCATCTACAGTCGTTCTAAGGGTATATGGAATATTCTAAATGCCAACAAGGATCGATGGACCACATCCTTAAATGATTGAAGATTCATTTTTGGTAACAACAACTACCTAGCGTATTTGGTGAGTTGTGGTGTGAAAAATCCCTTGCTTATTAGGAGGTCTCAAGTTCGAACCTCTTAACTGCCATTTTGCTGAGGTTTTTATTTTAGAAGATTTTATCTTTCCTACTCATCACTCAAAGGAGGTCAACCAAAGGGTTTCTTACGCAAGGAGAGAGAGAAATAAAGAAATAAGAAAAAAATAAAAAAAAGGGAGAAAAATAAGAAAGGAAAAAAAAGAAAAAAAAATTAAAACAATCGTCCAAGATGCTGCCCACGTTTGAAGAAGAGAGAGAAAAAAATAATAAAGAAAAAGGAAAAAGGAAGCAAAATCGTTGGAGATTCCCTACTTCATACAATTCTCTATCTTCTCTCTCCTCCACCTCATCAACAAGATAAAAAAAAAAATCTTTCTTTTTAAAAGCTAAAATCTTTAGGTTCCCTCCCTCATTCTCTATATAATAGAATTAACACAAGGGGAGGTGGCAACTCATTCTTCTTCTCGGGTTTTTTTTTAGTTGCTCTATCTCTTTCTCTAGCTCTAGTTCTAGGTTTATGCTTTAAACACTTTTGTAAGTTCTTTTTATTCAATTAAAGCAAGCACTTTCATTCAAATTGATCAAGTTTTTAGTTCAAGGGTTGAAGTTCAAGTAAGTAGGCTCCTTCAGTAGTCTTCTCTCCCCCCTCTCATTCCCTCTTCTGACTACCCTTTCTTTCTTAATTTAGGATTTTAATTTCAGTCGTTACATTATTGCTATCCCTTTCCCCCAAGGTTCATGACTAGTGTATGTGTTGGCTTTGCCCCTCCTAGCTATAGAACCATCAATTTATTGCTTTTATTTTAATTGTCTCCCTTTCCCTAAAGCCATGTAGAGTAACCCTTGTAAGAGTGACTCTCTGGTCAAGTAGAGAAGCTCATATTATGATGCGTCCCTCGGGCTAAGTAGAGAAACCTACTTGTGAGTCTCTCTCTAGCTTTATCCCCTTTCTTTTACTTTATTTTTATTTCAGTATTTTTTCCTTTATTATTTTTTTTAATTGTGTGGGTTGTTTATTTTTAATTATTTATTTATTTAATTTTAATTGCATGGCTTGCGTCTTTAAATTCTTAGATGATGAATGGTTAGGACGTTATTTTAGATACATATGTTTATGATGGTAATTAGAATTAGATCACAACCATTAATAAGTTCACTTTCGCATTATTAAAAGAAAAATAAATAAAGTGGTTGCTCTCCCTGTGTTCGACCCGTAGCTACACTGATCCATACGTTTGCGGTTACATTTTAAAATCTCAAACACAACACTAAAAGGGAAGTCCTTGGAATCGTCACCATTGCTGTGATGATCGGTTCAATGAAGTTTGACATTGATTTCCCGGTAATTGATATACCGACATCTTTCAACATGCTCTTGGGAAGACTATGGTTATACCATGCAACGGTCGTATCCTCTAGCCTCCATCAGAAGATGAAATTCATTCATGAAGGGAAGGGAAAGTGTTTACAATAGCTGGAGATCCTGAGGTGGTTAATACTTTAGCCAACATTGAAAAGGGAGAAGAACAAGACCATGAGGTCCAACTCAACAGATTTAAGATAGAAGGAACTTGCGGGGTCCCCGCCAAAGGGACTTCTGAAGAGCACATATCAGCTAATTATAAAGTAGTTTACAGCCCACCAGTGAGTCGAATGATGAAAAATATACGATACTTTCCTGGAATGGGGTTAGGAAAATATCATCAGGGTGTTCCAAATCTACCTACTTTGGTTATGAGTAAAGGAAGAAGTGATCTAGGGTACAATCCTCACCCCTGGATCGGGAAGCAACAATGTCAACAAGGGGCAGAAGGTACTAAGAATGACTAGAAAAATATCCACCTCTTGATACCCTACTCTCAATGTGTATTTCGTAAGAGAAGGAGAAGATTTTCCTTTTTGCAGGAATGTTGAGCCATGGTTTGATGAAACCACGACAAAGATGCAACCAAGATTCAAAGTGTTCTTTCAAGACGAGTTCAACTGGGTAAATCATGAGTTAGAACAACTGCAAACAAAGCAAAATGATCAGGATAGCTACATTACTAGAATAACAGAAGTAGCATTGATTAAAGATGGGTTCTCCTCTGATGATCCTACAATGTTGATATAGTCAAAAGAGGTACCAAGCCCATAGGTCCTCCTGAAGAGAGAATGGGAAAAGAAGATAAGACTCATTTGGAGTTTACAGTTGAGCCACATTTTTTCATTTCTGTAAGAGCCATGAGCTCAAGAGCTATATGAGCTCAAGCCTAGGCCATTCAGAGGAAGGATCATGTATGCAAAGCAAAGAAGAGCACAAAGAATGATGGTCTGCATGTACTGTACCCGAATAACTGCAACGGAAATGTAATACCCAACTTCTTAAACCCGGTCTGATTACACGGTTGACCCGGTTTAACCATGCAGGACCCGAACCAGAGAGAGTTAAAGCGGGATCCTTATGGACTATGATGGCAAGGGTGACCTTAAACACCGGCTGGCCCGACAAGTTCGAGCCAGTGTCAGAAGAGACGGGTGTACCCAAGCCATGTACATGCACCTATTATAAAGCCATGTATGGATAAAGCAGGTATGTGGTCATATATTAAGGCGCATACGTATATTACATCGTATGCCAAGAGTAAGATTCGTGCCGAGGGCCGAATTCTATCAAAATCCCAAGTTTTCGCCCTCAGGTGGGCGGACAGGTGGGCGCATCCACCCACCTGAGTGACCCACCCATGTGAATTACTTAGTTATTTAAGAAGTGTATATAACATTTATGATTTTCTTTTCTTTTCTCATTATGACACTCGGACGTTGGTGAGAAGAGTAAAGAGGAGAGAGAAAAGAAAGGAAAGAAGAGGAGAAGAGAAGGAAGAGGAAGAAGAGATGGATTTCAACAGCGCCGAGGCTTGATCTTCCCATTCCGATGCCAGAAGAGTGATCTCCAACACTAGATCTACATTTAGAGGTGAGCAAAGGCTGGGGTCCTTAAACTTTCACCATACCCAAGTAAAACCCTTGATTTGGGTAGGGTTTCTTGAGATCTTGTAAATCCCCCTTGAAATGATGAATCTAAGGTTTAATAGATGATTTATGTGTTGATTTTGAAGGATTTGAAGAAGTATTTACAAGGTTAGAGAAGCATTGTGGATTTGAAGTGATTTTGGGGGTTTTGAAGGTGTTCTTGAGCAAAGAAGGTAAGATGGCTTCCCATTCCTTAAATCTAACCTAGATCTAGATTAGAACCATCTTATGAGACCTTGAATGAGTGAAGAATGGGTTTGAAAAAGCCCCATTTGGATCCCAAAGGTTGGGGGAAGTTGGGAAGAAACAGCAGTTTTCCACCAAGACTGGTGGGCCATCTGGCCCGCCTGTGGGCACCCGCCTGAGAGGGCAGGGCCCTCGGGCCCAACTGGCGGGCCAGACCGGTGGGCTGACCGGTGGGTCACCCTGCCCGTCGGTCTTAGCAAGACCCTCGGACCCAGCCGGTGGGTCAGACCGATGGGCCGACTGGTGGGCCGACCTACCCACCGGTCCGAACCAGTGGGTCTGACCAATGGGTCAGACAGGTGGGCTGTCTGACCCACCCGAGAGGCTCCGAATGTGATTTTTACGTCTGATTGGACCCAAATCGGATGTGTGACCTTCTTTCAGGATTTTAAACATGATCTTGTCATTAGATCGTGTTAATCTTGATCTCAAAATGGTGAAATACTAACCCCGCTCACTCATGATAGGTTCACCAAATCGTACGCTTCTCGCACCGGATCTCACCTGTACCGAGCGTGAGTCCTAGTACACTACAGGTAAGTGGGGAGAGGACGTTTGGCCTTGTTTCAAAGCATTGTTTGGCATTCATTTAATCGTATCTAGTCTATCCATGTCATCATGAAAATGCTATGTAGATTAGTCATCCTCACATGGTTATGCATGGGTGTTGTGTTTATTTTCTAAATGCCAAGTGATAATATGCTTCTGTGATGAATGTGGACATTATTGTGCATCATGCATTAATAGACTAGATGCCATAGTCGGCTTAGAAACGAGTGCATTGGTGGCCCGTGGTATGGGACACGGTGGCACTATGTAATCGTACTATTGTCATATAGGAGCATGCGGTTTAGGATTATCATCTACCCATGCTACGACCCTTCCCAGCAGGGGTTAAGGTATTGGGTTACCATTTGGGGGGAAGCAGTGGTCGCGGTTGTCGGGTCACTGTGGCGGTTAGACATTACGCCCGACTGGTCCTTAGGACAGTCGGTAACCCCAGTGGTATATTCAAGAGGGCCAATCATACTGCTTTTAAATTGCTGGAGTCAGCACCTTTAATTTTCAGTCATTTACTTTATGTTGAGAGCCTGTGGTTGGCATGTTTTTATTTTCCGAGTACTCACGGTGGGCCTTCTCCGATAGCTGTATGGGCGTATCGCGGGATGGGGTTCGCGGCTCGTACCCAGAGCATATGCGCACTGTGGTTGTAGTAGCACTAAACCAAAGACTTAGTAATGTTGCTTAGGTGGATGTGATTTAAAATGTATTGCATAGCATATAGTGCATATGGTTGTGATTTGTTGTGTGGACTGCTGTGTGGTCCATCTTTCCACTTACTGAGCTAGTGAGATCATCCCACGTGTGCACCTCTTTTAGATGATTTTGCAGGTCATCCATCTGAAGAGCATGGGGCGGGTCCCACAGTTGAGTTCCCTGAAGAGGACTGGTGGGCCCCTGAGGAGTTAGAGCACGGCAGTGATTACTCATGCGAGGGTTGTGCTGCGGGACCGCACTTCTGATACCGAGCTGAGCTCCACTTTTGATGCCGAGCTGAGCTCTACCTTGTGATGCCGAGCTGAGCTCTACCTTGTGATGCCGAGCTGGGCTCAACCTTTGATACCGAGCTGAGCTCTAGGCTTTGATATGTGAATTGTACTCTTATTGTGTAAATATCATGCCTTCGGGCCCACATGTATTTAACTTTTGTATCACAATTTGGGTATCAAGTATTATGGGAATATTCACAGTTAAACCAAGTCTTCCGCTGAACTGATGAGCTCTTTCTTAGTTGTGTGTATACTGTGGTGGAATACTGTATCAGATGATCCTGGCAGGTTTGGGTTATCCGGTGTTAACCAGTTGTGACAACGGTGGTATCAAAGCGTGATGCTCTAGTCCACTCACAGCATACCATTAGAATCCCGTAGAATCTATAATAGGAAAATGGGATTGGGTTAATGTAAAAGCTTTAAAGAGTTAAAAGCCAAAGAAAGAAAGGAATAAAGATGGTTGCATTTAGATATTGCATTCATGGCATGCGTGAGAGTAAATAAAAGATAAATTAAATTGGTGTCATAACCCATCGAATACAAGTTTGACGAAATTTTGGCAGCATAACGGCGTAAAATGAGATTTCCAAAAATTTTCACACAAACACCTGATAAACAACAGATATATATATATATATATATAATATAACAATGATAAAAAATTTATAAAGACACCACAACTAAACTACACAAGTCATCACACATACAAATCCACCACAGACCACTGTCAAAATACATTATCCCACAAATAAGTCCAGTTACAAAGCAAGTACAAAGAATGAGAAAAGAAAGGAAAAATACAATAGGATAGACAACATGGAACAGGTGAGAAGCTGGTGTGGACGAGCTAAGTCCTCACTGATCCTCATCGTCGTCGTCATCTATTATTACTACGTTCACCGGAGGTCTAGAGTTGATGTTAAGGCGATGGTCGTAGTAGTCAAACCTCGAGTTCACCAGTCGTACCTCCCTCCGAAGTCGGCCAAAATCTGCTGAGATGGCATTGGCCGTGGTATCCAAGTCCTGGGCCAGTCTGAGGAAGGAATCCTCCAAGGTAGCCTGCCTCTCCAAGATGCGTTCCTCCCTAGAAGCACTCTCGTCCAGCCTTCTTAGCAGCTGATCTTGGCCATCCTTCAAAGCCCTCATAGTGGACATCATGCCCTCAAAATCATATGCACCACTCTCAGGTGGTGGGGCTCTACGCTGTGGACCTACAACTCTGGTGAAGCCAGGATCAGTACCTCTCGACCCCTGAGGCACCTCCTCAAGGATGTCCTCATCCACCAAGTCATCCTTCTCATCCTGGAGAACGTAGTCCTCATCCTCCTCGCTAGACTCCTCCTCCATAGGAAAATCCTCCATAGGGGCAGCCCTCCTATCCCTACCTCTCTGAGCTCCTGCTCTCTGAGGTGTATCCATAAGGGTGTGGAGACCCATCCTCAAGAGGTTTCCCCTATCGAACTTGTCCACTGGAGTCTTCCCCTCCTCCCCACTCAGGTCCACTCCGAAGACCTCGAAGATCCTAGTGAGGATCCTGCCATATGGAAATCCTCCATCCTTAGGGTGAGAAGTGTGGTGCTCCATGGTCTTGAGGATGACGAAGGGTAAGCACAAGTGCTCGTCACCTCCCTCTAAAGCCTTATAGATGCAAAAGGCTAAAAAGGCTGCCATGAAGCCCACCTGGTTCTGATGACCTCCTCTGGGGAGCAAGTAGAACTGGACCGATCGGGCAAATACTCACACCTCTGGGAAAAAGGATGTCTCGGACTCCGGACGCGCACTACTACCACAGATGGTCTCGTAGATGTAGTCCGGTGTCACCCGCCGGTTGAGAGAAAACTTGGGAAAAAAATGGGATTTTATTTGTATTATTATTATTAATATAGCTATTATGATTATTGTTATTATTCTTAAAATTGTATGTTATGGTCGAGTGGGACCATTGACATACTTGTTGGAGCACTAGCCCGGTATTTTGTAATTAAGTTGCGGTTAGTTGTAAACTATCATACACTATAATACCCTATGTGTTGGCATATAATTGTGTGCTGATACCAATTCTATGGTGTTAAACTAATGTGATGTATGATATGTTCCAGGTACAGGGATACGATGGTACGTACTAGATCCAGTAGCAATGCACGAGGTACCCCGTGTGGTCCTCGTCCGGTCGATCGACCACCGAATCCCAGGAGGTCCTGCTCTGTGGGGTAAACCTCACTTCCACCACCTCCAGAGACCTTTGGTCAGGGTGGGGCACATGGGGACCCACCTATGACTACACTCCCCGACCCTCCACCGGTTATTACTCCGGGGGAAGTTGCTACCATAATTCAGCAGTCACAACAGGCTTTCCAGCAACAAATGCTTCAGCAACAACAAGCATTTATGACTGCTATTCAGCAACAATTGGACCTTTCTCAATCAGGTCAACCTCCCCAGATACTTACTCCATAGGACCGGCTTGTAGGGTCTGGAACAGGGCTACAAGTGGGAGGTACAACTCCAATTCTGCCATTTAGTATTCCTCCGTATGGGGTACCCCCTCCATACCATTACTACCCGGCTTATGCTCCCAATTACCCGCCAACGAATAATACGTCAAAGGTAGTGGAGTCATTCAAGAGGAACTTGCCACCTGTATTATCTAAGGTGGGGAGTGATCCTCTGGAGTCAGACCAGTGGATCCAGGAGCTAGAGAAAATATTTGAGGTGATTGAGTGCACAGATGCACAGAAACTCATTTGTGCAGGGTTGCAACTCAAGAAGGAGGCCAACTCTTGGTGGCAAGCCTCTAAGCCCATATTGTTGGCTGCCCATCCAGAACCCACCTGGGAACAGTTCAAGGAGTTGTTCTTGGACAATCATTATCCACGCAGCTTTAGAGACTGCAAGGAGACTGAGTTTATGGCCTTAACTCAAGGAGGTAAGACTATCCTTGAGTACCAACAGCAATTTGAGAGCTTGTTCCATTTTGCCCCAAGGCATATGAGGACAGCTGAAGAAAAGGCTGCAAGATTTCTAAAGGGCCTAAAGGCATCCATTGGGTCTGTACTTGAGGTCTTGGATTTGATTGACTATGGCCAGATTATGTAGAAGGCCAAGACCATGGAGGATAAGCAGAAGGGAGAACAATCCCTCACACCTGGACTGTGGAAGAGAACAAATCCATTTCTGGATATGGGTAACTCCTCCAAGGCATACCACGGATCGTACAGTTCTGGGCCTATGTATAGGCAGCCCTATAGACCATCTGGCTACCCTTCTAGACCAGCTGGTGGTTCGGGCTCCACATCTTTTCGCTCGAACACTAGTGTGGCACCTACAGTTACAAGGCCGCCCTGACCTCCATCTTCAATGGGTCAAGTGCAAAGGGGCCCCGCCCCAATTCTGACATCTCAGATACGTTGCTTTAACTACCATTCCTATGGGCACTATGCAAAAGACTATCGGGTCAGACCAGCCTTGCCCTCTAGTCAGCCCTCGGCGTACCGACCTCCCTTAACTCAGGGAAATCAGCCACAGGGAAGGATGTATGCCCTATCAGCTGAGGAAGCTGAGGCCAGCACAGAAGTGGTAGCAGGTGTCCTATCCATATCAGGCATACCAGCCTATGTTTTATTCGATTCAGGAGCTACACATTCATTCACATCTAAGAGATTTGCTGAGAAACTTGGGATGCCACCCAGGATCCTAGATCATGGAATGATTGTTAGTATGCCTACTGGTAAAGTTACTCAGTTAAAGGAGGTGTATGGGCCATGCTCAGTGGAAATTAGTGGAAAGAACTTTGATGCACAACTCATTAAGTTCAATATGCAGAATTTTGATGTTATACTGGGCATGGATTGGTTGTCGGCTCATCGAGCTAATATGATGTGTACTGAAAAGCTGATTAGGGTGACAGACGACGAAGGAAGAGAATTGGTATACCGAGAAGATAAAATGAAATGGGTGAGAAAGGTCCTTGTCTTCGCCCTTCAAGCGGTAAAATTGTTGGAGAGTGGATGTCAGGGCTACTTAGCATCGGTACTTGATGTTGATGCGAGGATTACACCTCTAGAAGAGGTAAAGGTGGTTAAAGAGTTTCTCAACATCTTCCCAGATGATCTGATGCATTTACCACCTGATAGAGTGTTGGAGTTTGCCATAGATTTGACTCCTGGAGCAGCTCCAGTATCTAAGGCTCCATACAGGATGGCATCAGCTGAATTGAAGGAGTTGCAGATGCAGTTGCAGGAATTATTGGAAAAGGGGTTTATTAGCCCAAGTGTTTCACCTTGGGGTGCCCCAGTATTGTTTGTCAAGAAGAAAGATGGCAGCTTGCGTATGTGCATTGATTACCGGGAGTTGAATAAGCTAACCATTAAGAACCGGTATCCTTTGCCACACATTGATGATTTATTTGACCAACTGCAGGGTGCAAGGGTATTTTCAAAGATAGACCTTAGATCAGGCTATTATTAGCTCAAGATAAAGAGCAGCGACATCCCCAAGACAGCATTTAGGACTCGGTATGGTCACTATGAGTTCCTAGTGTTATCTTTTGGGTTAACCATTGCACCGGCAGCATTCATGATTTAATGAATCGAGTATTTCAGGATGTACTCGATAAATGGGTAATTATTTTTATTGATGACATCTTGATCTACTCCAAGACCGAAGAGGAGCACACTCAACACTTGAGAATGGTGTTACAGAGGTTGAGAGAACAACAGTTGTTTGCCAAATACAGAAAATGTGAATTCTGGCTTGAGCAAGTTGGATTCCTGGGGCACGTAGTGTCTAAGGCCGGAATCGAGGTAGATCCTGATAAGGTGAAAGCAGTAGTAGAATAGGAAAGCCCTAAGAATGTCACTGAAATTAGAAGCTTCTTGGGTTTGGCGGGATATTACCGGCGCTTCATTGAAAATTTTGCTCGAATCTTAGCACCAATGACTAAATTAACCAAAAAGGGTGTGAAATTCGACTGGGTAGAGGAATGTGAGAAGAGTTTCCAGGAATTGAAGAAGAGGTTGGTGTCGACCCCTGTGTTGACCATCCCTGAAGGCACAGGTGGAATGACAGTCTACATTGATGCTTCCAAAGTTGGTTTGGGTTGTGTTCTCATGCAATGCAGAAAGGTGATAGCATATACATCCCAACAACTAAAGGAGTATGAGAAGAACTACCCCACTAATGACTTAGAACTAGCCGCAATCATTTTTGCCCTTAAGATTTGGTGACATTATTTGTATGGGGAGAAGTGTGAGATATACAGTGATCACAAAAGCCTTAAGTACTTCTTTCACCCAGAAGGATTTGAACATGAGGCAGAGGAGATGGCTTGAGCTCATGAAGGATTATGACTGCGACATTCAGTATCATCCCGGCAAGGCGAATGTAGTGGCAGATGCGTTGAGTCAGAAGACACAGATTGTGTCACTCTCATACTTGGCAGTCAGCCCACCACTTGTACAAGAGGCGACGCTAATGGATGAAGCTCTCTTATATGAAGGAGCAACCTTAGAGTTTGAACATCAACCTGAAGACCTTAAATGGTTGACTGTATCCTTGACGGCTCTACAGGTGCATCCGACTATTAGGCAAGAGGTAATAATGAAACAACTTTTGGATCCTAAATTGTAGCAGATTAGAGTTAAGGTTCAAGATCAAACAATGAACGACCCAGATTTTGTTTTAGCCAGTGATGGGGCATTGATGTTTCGAGGCAGATTGTGTGTACCCGATGATTTGGATATACAAGACAAGATAGTGTGAGAAGCACATAGCTCAGAGTACTCACTCCACCCAGGAAGTACAAAGATGTACAAAGACCTCAAACAAAATTACTGGTGGCCAAGCATGAAAGTCACAATAGCTCTATATGTGGCGACTTGTCTTACATGCCAAAAAGTAAAAACTGAGAGGCATCGACCTTATGGTACTCTTCAGCCACTCCCAGTACCAGAATGGAAGTAGGAAAGGATTACAATGGACTTCATCATCGGACTACCATGTACACCTAAGGGGATGGACGCGATATAGGTGATCGTTGATCGGCTTACTAATACTGCTCATTTCATTCCCATCAAGACCAAGTTCTCTATGGCCAAACTAGCATAACTTTACATGGACAACATAGTGTGCTTGCATGGAGTTCCAGTGAGCATTGTATCAGATAGGGACCCAAAGTTCACTTCCAGATTTTGGAAAAGCTTCCAGCGTGCCTTAGGATCACAGTTGAATTTAAGTACTGCTTTCCACCCACAGACTGATGGTCAGTCGGAGCGAACCATACAGATATTAGAAGACATGCTCAGGGCATGTACAATGGAAATGTGTGGTAGTTGGGAAGAATATATACCCCTTATGGAGTTTGCCTATAACAATAGTTACCAAGCTACAATTGGGATGGCTCCGTATGAGGCATTATATGGCAGGAAGTGCAGAACTCCTTTGTATTGGGATGAGGTAGGTGAACGTCGAATGTTAGGACCTGAAATGATACAAATGACTCGTGACAAGGTCGACGTTATTCGAGAACGGATTAAAGCAGCTCAGTCTCATCAAAAGAGCTATACAGACACCCACAGAAAAGATATTGAATTTCAGCCAGGAGAAAACATATTTCTCAAGATCTCTCCTACTAAAGGGTTGCAAAGGTTTCATAGAAAGGGGAAGTTGAGCCCAAGATACATTGGACCATTTGAAATCTTAGCCCGGGTTGGCTCAGTAGCCTACATGCTTGCTCTGCCACCTTCACTCGGGGATGTTCATAATGTGTTCCATGTATCCATGTTGAAGTGATATGTTCATGATCCCTCTCATGTATTACCCATGGAACCAGAATACCTAGAAGCTGACATGACCTATACAAAGCAGCCGGCTAAAATTTTGGACCGAAAGGTGAAGACCCTTCGTAGCCGCTCCATTTCCTATGTAAAGGTGCGATGGGCTAATCATTCACTTGAAGAAGCATCTTGGGAGAAAGAGGATGAAATCCAAGCCAAGTACCCTCATCTCTTTGAACAACCAGGTACGCCAATTTCGAGGATGAAATTTTCAGAAAGGGGGGCGTAAATGTAATACTCTACTTCTTAAACCCAGTCTGATTACATAGTTGATCCGGTTTAACCATGCAGGACCCAAACCAGAGAGAGTTAAAGCGGGATCCTTATGGACTATGATGGCAAGGGTGACCTTAAACACCGGCTGGCCCCACAAGTCTGAGCCAGTGCCAGAAGAGACAGGAATACCCAAGCCGTGTACATGCACCTATCACAAGGCCATGTATGGATAAGGTAGGTATGTAGCCGTATTTTGAAGTGCATACGTATATTACGTCTTATGCCAAGAGTGAAATTCGTGCCAAGGGCCGAATTCTATCAAAATCTCACTTGTTGGCCAAGTTTTGGGCCTTGGGTGGGCGGACAGGTGGGCGCATCCACCCACCTGAGTGACCCACCCATGTGAATACTTAGTTATTTTAAGAAGTATATATAGCATTTATTTCCCTTTATCTTTTCTCATTTATGACACTTGTACGTTGGTGAGAAGAGTAAAGAGGGAGAGAAAAGAAAAGGGAAGAAGAAGAAGAGAAGAGAAGGAAGAGGAAAAAGAGATGGATTTCAGCGGCGTCGAAGCTTGATCTTCCCATTCCGACGCCGGAAGAGTGATCTCCAACATTAGATCTACATTTAGAGGTGAGCAAAGGTTGGGTTACTTAAACTTTCACCATACCCAAGTAAAACCCTTGATTTGGGTAGGGTTTCTTGAGATCTTGTAAACTTGAAATGATGAATCTAAGGTTAATAGATGATTTATGTGTTGATCTTGAAGGATTTGAAGAAGTATTTATAAGGTTGGAGAAGCATTGTGGATTTGAAGTGATTTTGTGGTTTTGAAGGTGTTCTTGAGCAAAGAAGGTAAGATGGCTTCCCATTCCTTAAATCTAACCTAGATCTAGGTTAGAGTCATCTTATGAGACCTTGAATGAGTGAAGAATGGGTTTGGAAAAGCCCCATTTGAATCCCCAAAGGTTGGGGGAAGTTTGGGAAGAAACATCAGTTTTTCACCAAGACCGGTGGGCCACTTGGCCCGCCTGTGGGCACCCACCTGAGAGGGCAGGGCCTTTAGGCCCAACCGGCGGGCCAATCGGCAGGCCGACCAACGGGCCACCCTGCCTGCCGATCTTAGCAGGGCCCTCGGGCCCAACCGACGGGCCAGACCGACGGTCCAGATTGGCTGGCCAATCGGCAGGCTGACCTACCCACCGGTTCAGACCAGTGGGTCAGACAGGTGGGCTGTCCGACCCACCCGAGAGGCTCCGAATGTGATTTTTACGATCGATTGGACCCAAATCGGACGTGTGACCTTCTTTTAGGATTCTAAATATGATCTTGTCATTGGATCGTGTTAATCTTGATCCCAAAATGGTGAAATACTAACCCCGCTCACTCATGATAGGTTCACCAAATCTTACGCTTCTCGCACTGGATCTCACCCGTACCGAGTGTGAGTCCTTGTACACTACAGGTAAGTGGGGAGAGGACGTTTGGCCTTGTTTCAAGGTATTGTTTGGCATTCATTTAATCGTATCTAGTCTAGCCATGTCATCATGAAAATGCTATGTAGATTAGTCATCCTCATATGGTTATGCATGGGTGTTGTGTTTATTTTCTAAATGCCAAGTGATAATATGCTTCTGTGATGAATGTGGACATCATTGTGCATGATGCATTAATAGACTAGATGCCGTAGTTGGCTTAGAGACGAGTGCATTGGTGGCCTGTGGTATGGGACGCGGTGGCACTATGCAATCATACTATTATCATATAAGAGCATACGGTTTAGGATTATCTTCTACCCATGGTACAACCCTTCCCAGTAGGGGTTAAAGTGTTGGGTTACCATTTGGGGGGAAACAGTGGTCGCGGTTGTCGGGTCACTGTGGCAGTTAGACATTACGCCCGGTTGGTCAATAGGACAGTCGGCAACCCCGGTGGTATATTCAAGAGGGCCAATCGTACTGCTTTTAAATTATTGGAGTCAGCACCTTTAATTTCTATCATTTATTTTATGTTAAGAGCCGGTGGTCAGCATGTTTTTATTTTTCTGAGTACTCACGGTGGGCCTTCTCCGACAGCCCTATGGGCGTATCGCGGGATGGAGTTCGCAGCTCGTACCTGGAGCATACGCGCACTGTGGTTGTAATGCACTAAACCAAAGATTTAGTAATGTTGCTTAGGTGGATGTGATTTAAAATGTATTGTATAGCATATAGTGCATATGGTTGTGATTGTTGTGTGGACTGCTGTGTGGTCCATCTTTCCACTTACTGAGCTACTAGTGAGCTCATCCCACGTGTGCACCTCTTTTAGATGATTTTGCAGGTCATCAACCAGATGAGCACGGGGCGGGTCCCACAGTTGAGTTCCCTGAAGAGGACTGGTAGGCCCCTGAGGAGTTAGAGCACGACACCAATTGTCGTGCGAGAGTTATGCTACGGGACCGCAGTTCTAACACCAAGCTGAGCTCCACCTTTGATGCCAAGCTGAGCTCTACCTGGTGATGCCGAGCTGAACCCTAGGCTTTGATACTAAGCCGAGCTGTATACTCTAATTTTTGATGGTTTTTTTTATGTACTTGATATGTGAATTGTACTCTTATTGTGTAAATATCATGCCTTCGGGCCTACATGTATTTAACTATTGTATCACAATTCGGGTATCAAGTATTATGGGAATATTCACAGGTAAACCAAGTCTTCCGCTGAACTGATGAGCTCTTTCTTAGTTGTGTGTATGCTGTGGTGGAATACTATATCAGATGATCCTGGTAGGTTTGGGTTAACCGGTGTTAACCCGGTCACTAGCCCGGTTCTGTGTGAACGGGGTGTGACAGTAAAGGTCACCTAAAAACTCTCCACAGTTAATTATATATGAGATCATGGTTGTTTCTTACAAAAAAAAAAAAAGATTATGACAAGTACCAAAGTGACTGTTCTCTACAAGAATTGTCTGCCCTTCATTCACTCCCTATTAAAACATCTCAAATGACCCTATTTTATTTTATTACAAAGTTGGATGTAATACAGTGTTCAACATCATCTATCATAGATTTTTTATTACAAAGACTTTACAATTATTTCGTATTAGTAGTGGTAAAATAGGTATTTATGCAGTTTTAAAGGAATCAGGTCGATCGGGCTAAATGGCTCGGTTCAAACGGGCTTCTTAAACGAGTCGGGCCTATTGGGCTTCCTACGGGCTAGTGGCTTGCACCTTAAATGCCTATTCAATAAACGTGTCGGGCTTAGACATGTTTATTAAATGGGCTGGTTCAGGTTGAGCCTTAAACTAGTCGGGCTCGGTCGGGCCTACCAGTGCAGGCTCAGGATTGACACCCGTACAGCTAGCCATGGGTCCTTAACAGAGATCAACCTGCTTTTTCTGATCCACCATTTTACCAGGTCTGATATGCTTGAGTGGTAGCACCAAATCATACCAAAGCAAAAGAGAAATCTATTCCAAATTTCCTTCGTGAAGCTGCAATATAAGAATAAATGATTAAGCGATTCCTTAGACTTCAGGCAAATGGAGCACTAGGAAGACAAAGGTGTTAGGGATATGCCCACACTTCTATAGTTGGTTTTGATGATAACAAACATATGAAGGTATATCACAATCTTCCTTTAAGTATTGTTTTGTAGAGACTTCATATCAAAGATCGAATTTGGTGAATGAAAGGAAGAAATGAAGATTGAAGTCATCAAATGAAAAGTATCAACAAGTTGGCATCAATGCTTGAAGAAGATATCATAAGAATTTAAACTTCAAGATGTCAAGACATGAAGCTTAAAGACATGGAATTGCAAACAAGAAGAAAAGAAGATAAAGTGCCAAAGAGTGGAAGGTTCAAGTGAAGAAGAAGACCACTAAGATAGATTAGTCATTTTTAATGTAATTTGTAACTTCCACATATATATATATATATATATATGCACTCACCACATGCATGTGCATTGCATCATACTAGAATGACCATAGAGCATACCTTGACCAAGTATGAAAATTCTCTAAGTGGTGAGGAACATATTAGGAAAAATGTGTTCTAGTGAAATTCTATGAAAACCACATTAACTTGAATCAATGGTATTTTAGGTACTCTTAAACTCAGTATCAAGAGATGAAACCTTCATAGAAGTTGTAGGAAATTGAGTTGTGGTTCCGGCGCAATTGATCTCAGGTCAATCTGAGGTCGGATCGAAATGTAATGGTCAAAACACTGATGACTGGTCAGTATGATAGCATTCTGTCAAAACAGTCTGTCATGTTGGCGGTCGATCGGAACTGTCCGAGACCATAGCCGATCGACCGGTAGAAAGTCCCGATCGACCAGTGCCTCCCTGGAAAAGCTCCAATGGCTAGTTTTTTACCTCAACGGCTCTTTTCGGTTGACCGGCTACCGATGGCGGTCGACCGGTGGACCCAGAATATGACCGTTTAAGTGAGATTTACTGCCTAAAATGATCTCCTAAGCTCACCTATAAATATCTCTAATGCTACTCATTAATTAACAATTGCGTGGGTTGTTTATTTTTAGTTATTTATTTATTTAATTTTAATTGTGTGGCTTGCGTCTTTAAATTCTTAGATGACGAATGGTTAGGACGTTATTTTTAGGACGGTAATTAGAATTAGATCACAACCATTAATCAGTTCACTTTCGCATTATTAAAAGAAATAAAAATAAGGTGGCTGCTCTCCCTGTGTTCGACCCGTAGCTACACTGATTCGTACGCTTGCGGTTACATTTTAAATCTCAAACAAGTTTTTGGCGCCGTTGCCGGGGAGACAGTTCCATGTTATTTTTCACTTTCTTTTGGTAAATCGAAGTGCTTTGTTTGCTTTGTTTTATATTTTTCCTTTTCTTTTATTGAATTCCTGAGAAGAACAACTTGCAATAATAGTTGTATCAGTGGAGGTCGCCATGCCTCACAGTATGATAAAGACAGGTTTCGCCCTGTAGCAGTACCTCAGGAATTGACCTGAGCAACCCCGGATCCCTGCCGGTAAGCTCCCAAAAAGCAAAAAAAAATAAATAAATAAATAAAAAAAAATCAAAAAGTTTCATCAAAAAGTTTTGCTATCCATTCTTTTGTGCTTGTCTTACTTTAGTTGTGGGAAGTTTTTCTGTTGCATGAGTGTTAAGTGGGTACGTAATACTAAGAATCGGTTAGAAAGAAGAGATCCAACAAGTAGTGACCCTATACATTTGCTCTCTTTAAAACCCTTCAATATGGGAGACCAACAGCAAAACCCTTCACCTAAATCTCTGAAAGATAGGTTCTACCCTGCTAGAACAGCCCAACCTTCTTGCATAGTTCTACCACAAGCCCAGAGCAATAATTTTGAACTCAAATCTCAATACATCACTATGTTGCCCCACTTCCATGGGTTGACCTTTGAGGATGCATACCTATTTCTAAGGGAATTTGAAGAGGTATGTGTTCTAATTAAGATCCAACAACTTTCTGATGATGCTGTTAAGCTTAGGTTTATCACTTTTGCATTGAAAGACCAAGCTAAGAAGTGGTTGTATGGATTACCCACAAATTCCATAACCTCATGGGAACAGTTCACAGTTGTCTTCCTTAAGAAGTTTTTTCCAACTCACAAGACCAATAAGCTTAGAAGTGATATCCTTCAGTTTAGGCAAAAGCCTAGTGAGTCATTTTCCAAGCTTATGGAGAGATTCAAGGATCTACTCCAAAAATGCCCTCACCATGGCCTAGACCTATGGCATTTATGTCAAATAATTTATGAGGGTATTGATTACCCAACTAAACAAATGATAGAGTCTATGTGCCCTGAGGGATTCACATCCTTTACAGATGAAGGAAAGGCATGGGAATTCTTACTTGACTTAGCTGACAAAACCCGTGAGTGGGAATCAACCCAAGAGAGTTAAAGAACCATAGGAGGAAAATGATATTTTATGGATGGGATAGTAGTCAAGGAAGCCCATTTGGATAGCCTAATCAAGAGGATTGAGGCTATTGTTCCTAGAGAGCCATCATCAGTCAATTTGGTTAAGATTTGTGCTTGGTGCCAGTCCCCTGGACATGTCATAGAAGAATGCCCTAACACCTCTGGGGGCACTTCTAATGATAGTGTTAATGCCTTATACCAGAATAATCCATATAGTAACACATACAATCCAGGATGGAGAAATCACCCAAATTTCTCATGGAATCAGGGCAACCAAGTAGGACCTTCCAATTTCTATAATCAAGGTCAACCTGGACCCCAAAGGCCTCCCTTTGCACAACAATCTTTTTCTCAAAATACTTTTCCTAGGTCAAATGTAGGACCTCAGGCGAGTTTTCCTAGGGCCCCTCTTCTATCATCTTATCAGCAACCCCCTGGGTTTACCAACACTGGAGAGGCAAGTAGAATAAGTGACTTGGAAAAAAATACGGCCCTCCTCATGACAAGCCATCAAAATCTTACAAGAGAACTTACCCAAGTTGTCTCAATTATGCGTGAGAGGGAGAAAGGGAACTTTACCCAGTCAACCAGAGCCTAACCCTAGGCATCATCAACCTGTTAGTTTACAAGGACCAACTAATGCACCACTGAATATAGTGCAAGGTCAGTCTCAACAAGGGCCCTCTAACCAATGTAATGTTGTTTATGCCCTTAGGAGTGGTAGAGAGTACCTACAGAGCGTTCCTAAATCTTCTCCATCTATTACTCCTGTTAACTCTTCTTCAGTTGAGGACACAAATGTGCCTCTTGTTCCAGGTTCGTCTGATGAACCTAAAGATTTTTCTGAAACTAAAGATGATTTGGTTGAGGAAACCAAAAATGATTCTTCTGAACAGGGGCAAATCCCTAACAGTCCTTATGTTCATCCTGTCCCATTTCTTAATCGCTTGGTAAACAAAAAGAAGACTGCTTCCATGGACAAAATTTTAGAAGTCTTCAAAAAGGTAGAAGTAAACATCCCTCTTTTGGATGCCATATCCCAGATCTCCGCCTATGCAAAGGTACTGAAAGATTTGTGTACTCACAAACGTATCACTAGTGTGCCCAAAAAGGCGTTCTTGGCAGGTAACATTAGTTCCATAATTACTCAGCCTATAGCAGCCAAGTATAAGGATCCAGGGAGCCCTACCATATCTTGTGTCATAGGCAACACCTATATTGAGCATGCCTTACTTAACCTTGGCGCAAGTGTGAATCTTTTACCTTACCATGTGTACAAGCAACTAGGATTGGGATAATTGAAAGCCACTGGAACTACTCTTCAGTTGGCAGATAGGTCTGTTAAGATTCCTAAAGGGATGGTTGAGGATGTCTTACTAAAGGTGGGGGAATTTATTTTCCCTGTTGATTTCATTGTGTTAGATACTAAGCCCTTCTCAACCAAGGATGAGATCCCAATAATTCTAGGAAGACCATTCTTGGCTACCAGTAATGCATTAATCAATTGCCGGAATGGTTTCCTAAGATTATCTTTTGGTAACCAAACTGTTGAGTTTAACATGTTTAGGATTGGCAAGCAACCACATATGGAAGAAGAGATCAATATGCTTGAGGATTTTTTGGATTTTTCTGATGATTTAGTTACCAACTTTGATTATGATTTTGATTCAGAATTCCAAGAGTGTATGGATGAGTTGGATGATGATAGTGAAAATTTCTTTTCTGAAGTCTTGAGTCTTCACACACTTGTGGAGCCCTTAGGACCCCTTTCCAATTCCATTCCCAAACCTTCCATAGTTGAGCCCCCTAAGCTAGATCTTAAGGAGTTGCCATCTAATTTGAGATATGCTTTCCTAGGGCCTGACCAAACTCTTCCTGTAATAATTTCTTCAAATTTGACTTCTAGTCAGGAAGAGGAGTTACTTAAAGTGTTACAAAATAATAAGGAAGCCCTAGGTTGGACCATGGCTGATATCAAGGGTATAAGCCCTTCCATTGTGCAACATCATATACATCTTATGGAGGATTCCAAACCATCCACGGAACCCCAAAGAAGAGCTAACCCAGTGATGATGGAAGCCATTAAGAAAGAGATCCTAAAGTGCTTGGATCATGGAATAATTTATCTTATTTCTGACAGCCAATGGGTAAGCCCAGTTCACGTAGTGCCTAAGAAGTCTGGTGTGACTGTAGTTCCTAATGCCAATAATGAGTTGATCCCTACCTGTGTCCAAACAGGATGGCGTGTGTGCATTGACTATAGGAAGTTAAATGCGACAACCTGGAAGGACCACTTCCCACTGCCATTCATTGACCAGATGTTAGAGAGGTTAGCTGGACATGAATACTATTGCTTTCTTGATGGATATTCCGGCTATAACCAAATCTCAATTGCTTTAGAGGACATAAGACCACTTTTACATGCCCATATGGAACATTTGCTTACAGGCGTATGCCCTTTGGGCTTTGCAATGCCCCTGCTACGTTCCAACGATGCATGATGAGCATTTTTTCTGACATGGTCGAAAAATTCTTAGAAGTATTTATGGATGACTTTTCAATTCATGGGAATTCTTATTCTGAATGTCTTCATCATCTTTCCCTAGTTTTGAAAAGGTGCATATCTAAGAATTTGGTTTTGAATTGGGAGAAATGTCATTTTATGGTTAAATCTGGTATTGTTTTAGGCCATGTAATATCCAAGGAGGGAATTAAGGTAGATAGAGCCAAAGTGGATTTAATTGATAATTTACCACCTCCTCAATCTGTTAAGGATGTTCGGTCTTTTCTAGGGCATGCAGGCTTCTACAGAAGGTTTATTAAGAACTTTAGTCAGTTAGCCCGACCTCTCACCTCATTACTTGCCAAAGATCAAACTTTTGAGTTTTCCAAAGAGTGCCTAGAATCCTTCAAGCAACTTAAGAAGGAGTTGACCAATGCACCCATTGTTCAACCACCTGTTTGGACTGAACCTTTTGTGATGCTTCAGATTTTGCCATAGGAGCAGTTTTAGGTCAAAGGATTAATAAGTTACCCACTGTCATTTACTATGCTAGTAGGACCTTAAATGATGCACAACTCAATTATACAACCACTGAAAAAGAATTTTTAGCTGTTGTGTTTGCATTAGAAAAGTTTCGGTCTTATTTAGTTGGCTCACATGTGGTGGTGTATACTGATCATTCTGCCCTCAGATACCTAGTTCAGAAGAAGGATGCCAAAGCCCGTCTCATTAGGTGGGTTTTACTTTTGCAAGAGTTTGATTTAGAAATTAGGGATAAGAAAGGAGTTGAAAACCTAGTTGCAGACCATTTATCCCGGCTTCCCAATTCCTTGACTGTTGATTCTCCAGTCAACGAGAACTTTCCAGATGAACAATTATTTGCAATGTCCAGTGAACCATGGTTTGCTGACATTGTCAACTTCTTAGTTTCAGGTGTGACTCCGGATCACTGGTCCACTCAAGATAATTATAGGTTTCATTCCCAAGTTAAACACTTTTTCTGGGATGATCCTTATTTGTTTAAGATATGTCCAGATCAGATTATCCGACGATGTGTTCCTGATCATGAGCAACATTCCATTCTCTCTTTTTGTCATGATCATGCATGTGGTGGACACTTTGGACCTAAGAAGACTGCCGCAAAGGTTCTCCAATGCGGATTTTATTGGCCCACTCTTTTTAGAGATGCTTTTGATTTTTGCAAGGCTTGCCCTGCCTGCCAGTCTTTTGGCCGTATCAATAAAAGGAACATGATGCCCCTCAACCCTATTTTGGTAGTTGAGATCTTTGATGTATGGGGCATCGATTTTATGGGACCATTCCCTAATTCTTTTGGGAATTTGTACATACTTTTGGCCGTTGATTATGTTTCTAAATGGATAGAGGCCATACCTTGTAAAACTAATGACCACAAAGTGGTGGTCCAGTTTCTCAAAGAGAACATTTTTTCCCGCTTTGGTGCACCACGTGCAATAATTAGTGATAGGGGTACTCATTTTTGTAATCGGCCTTTTGAGGCCTTAATGAAAAAGTATGGGATCACCCATAAGTTATCTACCCCTTATCACCCTCAAACTAGTGGCCAAGTGGAGGTGTCTAATAGGCAGATCAAACAAATCTTGGAGAAAACTGTTAATCCCAACCGTAAGGATTGGTCCCTTAGGCTCATTGATGCCTTGTGGGCCCATCGGACTGCATTCAAGACCGACCTTGGTCAGTCTCCCTACCGTTTGGTGTATGGAAAAGCTTGTCACTTACCAGTTGAGTTGGAGCATAAGGCCTTTTGGGCCATTAAGAAGCTTAACTTTGATTTGTCTGATGCGGGAATTCATCGTAGGCTCCAACTATCTGAGTTGGAGGAACTTAGGAATGAAGCCTATGAAAGTTCTAGAATTTACAAGGAAAAGACCAAAGCTTTCCATGATAAACACATTCTGCGTAAATCTTTTGCAATTGGCGATAAGGTCTTATTGTACAACTCTCGATTGCATCTTTTTCCTGGTAAGCTTAGATCCCGATGGGATGGCCCATTTATTGTTCATAATGTATATCCCCATGGGGTTGTGGAGATTTTGAATCCAGGAACAGGGGTAATTTCGAAGGTTAATGGTCAGCGTTTGAAACCGTTCCTCGAGTTTCCTACTACTAGTAGTGAAGAGGTCATGGATCTCCATGAACCTTTTTACACTGATGACTAATTGTTATTCAGGTATGACCCCCTTGCATTGTCTTTGCTTTTAATTCTTTCCATGCATTGAGGACATTGCATGACTTAAGTGTGGGGGAGGGAAACCAGTTTTTGTTTTTTTTCTTTCACTTTGTTTTGTTTGTTTTTCTTTTTATTTTTGAGCTTGCTAAGGATGAAGTCCTACTTTGGTTTTTGGCTAATGATCATACCATTCGGTTGCTTGATGTATGAAAATAAAATTTTTTATTAAGGTACCCATTTTGAACGTATAAAAACCCTGTTGAGAAGAAAGAAACAAGCATGTGTCTTGAGATGAGACTTTCTTTTGAAAAATAAGAGACCCTTGTTTTATGGTGATGGACCATATGTAAGTCTGTGGGTTCCTTGTACTTTTGATTTGGAGTTGAGACCTTCTTTTTAATTTGGCATGGGTTGACTAAATGCACAATTTTAAATGAAATGAGAAATGTGGTATAAAGAAGAATAAGAGTTGATTCCTTTGGAACTAGACAGGGCATTGTGCCTCAGGAAGCATGGTGTCTTGATCAAAATTCATTGGGAGGAAACTTCTGAAGTAACTCTAGCATCACTGCCTTTGTGGGCATATGCAAAAAGCGAAGCTACATAGTAACTTGGGTGTCTGGTGTTTGCTCCACCATGTCATTCAGGCTAAAAGTAGTGGAGTAGAATAGAGTTTATTAGTGAAAAAAAAAGAGAAAAAATGTGCAAATGTCATTAATGCTTGGTAACATGTTTGGTCAAAAATACTCCAACGCCTTAGTCATTGGTTCCCTATTTCTTCACAAGTGGTTTTGCCCTAAGATAAGGATGTTTTGGAAGAGACGAGGTGAGTTCCAAATTAAGAAATATGCTAGTGCCCGGAATTGATAAAGGGTAATAAAAGTTCAAGTGTGGGGGTCCCTTGTAAGAGAAATTATCTTTGCTCCGGATCGGTATGGGCCTTACCTTTAGCCAAAGTTGGGATTTGTTTATTCTGAATTTTGGGTGTTTATTCACTGCAAACACCCACGAGACACAACTCGTCCACTAGGGGTGACCTAGGGGTTTAAAGGCTTGTTGCACATGCTAAGTGCAACCGTGATTCCTACGAAAGTGAGTTAGGTTTTTTTTGTTTTTATTCTTTTCTCTTTTTCTTTTTGTTTTGCTCGAGGACTAGCAAAGTCTAAGTGTGGGGGAATTCTGATGAGCACATTTATGTGTGAAATCTAGGGTAGTAAAACATACATTTTACATATTTAGAATTGAGCTACCTTGGGTTTTACTCTCTTTTTGCAGGTTTTATATTTTCAAGGCCTTAAGGACTATCGGGAGCCATATCTTCAATTTTACACGTAAAGAGGTCCTATTTCTTTCCATGGTTGCGAAGAGGACAAAATTCTGAGCAAGATGGATGTACTCAATTAAAAGTACACATTCGTTTGGTCACCCGTACAAATGATTATTCTTTTTCGGGTCAGAAAAAGAATAATGGATCAGAACTGAACCGAGATGCAGAACCAGCCCGTTTGCAATTGTCCCAGAGGTACAAGGAATATTTCAAATGCCAACAAGGATCGATGGACCACATCCTTAAGTGATTAAAGATTTGTTTTTGGTAACAACAACTACCTAGCTTAGTTGGTGAGCTATGGTGTACAAAATTCTCTTGCTCACCAAGAGGTCTCAAGTTCGAATCTTATGGTTGTTTTTTTTAGAAGATTTTGTTGAAGATTTTCTGCTTTAGAAGCAAGCAAAATCGTGGAAGGGTGCACAAGAAAAAAAGAAAAAAAAAGAAAGCAAAATCGTGGAAGCAAGAAGAGAAGAAAAAAAAAAGGAAAGAGAAAAAAAATGGGAGAACCAAAAATTGTCCAAATCTTCTCTCTCCTCCACATCATCACCAAAGATTGTCCAAATCACACAAAGGAAGAAAAAAAAAGTCGTCCCTAGGAGAGAGAAAAAAAAAAGAAGAAAAATAAATTAGAAGAAAAAGGAAAGAAAATAAGCAAAAAAATTTTAGGAAATTTCTCAAAATTTATTTCTCTCTTCTCTCTCCTCCATCTTAGCACTTTTGGACTCAAAAGATCTCAAAATCAATTGTGGGTTTCTCTCTTTTAGGAAAGAGAAAATTGTTACCCTACCTCTCCATTCCCTATAAATACAACTCATGTAAGAGGAGGAGACACAATTCATTCTTCTTCTAGTTTTTTTTTAGTTTCTCTCTCTCTCCCTCTCTCACTCTTTGGTTTTAGTTCTTCTCTATTTTTGCTTTAATCACTTTTGTAATAGTTTTTTTTATGTCAATTAATGCAAGCACTCTTTTATTTTTATTCAGTTCTTTTTATGTTTATGATTTATGCAATTGAGTTGTAATTTTTTTAGTTATAGTTCTAGGCTTAGATCTAGGTGACAAGATCACGAGCCGTGGAGCAATTTTTTTTTTCAAGTTCAAGCATTGATTCAAGTAAGTAGGCTCCTTCAGTAGTCTTCTCTCCCCCCTCTCATTCCCTCTTCTGACTACCCTTTCTTTCTTAATTTAGGATTTTTATTTTTCAGTCGTTACATTATTGCTATCCCTTTCCCC